>NW_027512647.1:0-112500 GCF_048772815.1 Callospermophilus lateralis | reverse complement strand
TCCAGAAAACACTGAAAGAAAACAATTTTCTTAACAATTTACATTGTCTTGGAGAGAATCATTAAATATAATGAAAAGGAAATGTGAAAGAAAACAAACAGATCTGTTAACCTCCTTTTTTGTTCACATTTTAAAACAATCCTCAACAGCTGTTTACCCAATTTAAATTAAACCATTTAAATAATGTGAATAAAAAAATATTTGGATCAATTTTTTCATGAGCCCTCATCATATATGATATATGGACATATGAACATTCAAACATATAACACAAAACACAAGTGTGCACACATAATATAATACATACAACACATAACCTAATAGTAAAGGCCTTATAACTTTTTACATGTGAAATCTCCATTGCAATGTTTAAAAACTCTATTGTCAAAAAATAGAACTGATCACCAAAACATTAAACTAGGTATGTATGAGCTCAAAAAAACAAAATAAAATGTGGGAAAAGGCAATAATAAAATAGATATTGAAAAAAGCATCCTGGTTCTATCTTAGATGTAAGGGTAGCCAAACTGGAATTTTGGATATCAGCTGATATGGACTTGAGTCAAATCATCTTCTTTTTGTTCTGTAGAAATCGCTTCAGTTAATCTCTCTGGAATCCAAATCGGCTGTTGTTCTCTCTGTGGAAACACACAAACAGGCCCCTGGCTCCAGACAATCATTGGGTCAGGACCTTGGTTAATCTCTCTGGAATCCAAATCGGCTACTGTTTTTCCTGTGGAAACAGACAAACAGACCCCCGACTCCAGACAATTACTGGGTCAGGACCTTTCCATTGTCCTGTTAGAATATCTTTCCAAAGAACCTTGGGCTTATGCACATTTTTTGGACACATATGCCTTTCCCCAGCACTAAGTCCTGATGAATCCAAATTTTAAAAGTTTAGAATAAAAAGGGTTATTTTAAGTTTGTCTTTGGGGAATATATACCCTTTCCCAATTGCGTCTTTTTTGCTTTAATAAGTACTTTTTAATAGTTTGATGAGCTTTTTCAACTATGCCTTGTCCCTGTGGATTGTATGGGATTAATGTTATATGAGTAATGCCAAATGATGACCAAAATTGTTTAAAAGAGGTAGAAGTATAACCAGGGGCTTTATCTGTTTTTAACTGTTTGGGAACGCCCACAGTGGCAAAATTTTGTAAGCAATGAGTGATAATATCTTTAGTTTTTTCTCCGGCATGAAGGGTGCCCATCAAAAATCCAGAAGAAGTATCAACTGTAACATACAAATATTTTAATTTTCCAAATCCTGGCAAGTGTGTGATGTCCATCGGCCAAATATGATTAGGTATCAATCCTCTAGGATTGACTCCAAGATTAACTTGTGGTAAAAAGGTCACACAATTTTGACATTGTTTTATTATTTGTCTAGCTTTTTCCTTAGTTATTTTAGAAGGCTTTTGTAAGGTATTAGCTTTGACATGGAACTTTTTACGAAAATTTATAGCTTCTTCTAGTGTAGAGAAAATATGTATGTCATGTGTACTTTTATTTGCTAAATCATTGCCCAAACTGATGGCTCCAGGCAATCCTGTATGTGCCCTGATATGTCCTATAAAGAATGGATCTTTTCTGTCCCAGATTATACTTTGTATAGTGGAAAGCAAGGAGAAAACAGTAGAGGAATGGGAAATCCTACCAGCATCTTCAAGGCATACTATAGCATTAACTATATGCTGACTATCAAAAATAAATTAAATACAGAATCTTTAAACATCACAAAAGCTTGTAATACTGCATTAAGCTCTACATTTTGAGCTGATTGTTTGGGTACTAGAAATGTAAAAGTTTGATCAGGTGTAACTATTGCTGCTGTACCATTATTTGATCCATCAGTAAATATATTTGGAGCATTCATGATAGGTGTTTTTCTTGTCAATTTTGGAAAAATTACAGGATGCGATGACCAAAAAGACAATAAAGGATTAGATGGTAAGTGATTATGAAATGAAACATTAGATTTGCACATGATTATTGCCCAAGTATTTAACTCATTAACTAACTCATCAATTTGATTCAGAGTATGTGGAGTAATAATTTTATTGGGAGCAATCCCAAGCACTCACTTTGCTGCTTTTATTCCTTTGGGTATTAATTGTCCTATAGCCTCAGGGTACCTAGTAAGAATAGTGTTAGGAGAATAAGATAAATGTATCTATAATAATGGACCTTCTTGCAAAAATACTCCTGTAGGAATATTTTTTGTTGGTAGACAATAAATAATAAAGGCAAACTTATATCAATTCTATCCAATTGCATATTTTCCATATATGTTTCAATGATTTTTAATGCCTTTCTTGCTTCAGGCGTTAACATGTACCGTGAATTGGGATATGATGGACCTTTTAGGATATCAAATAAATATCCCAACTCTCCTGTTGGTATACCTAGATAAGGCCTTATCCAATTTATGTCTCCTAATAACTTTTGAAAGTCGTTATGTGATTTGAGTTGATCTACTTGTATTTGAATTTTTGGTGGCGGTACATGGTTGAGGATAATAGAACACCTAAATAATTAATTGGAAAATTTAATTGTACTTTATCTATTGCTATATCTAGATTATTTTTTAATAAGTTTGTAAGTGTGGCATAACATTCTAGCAATGTGTTTTTAGCTTTGTGTGCTAATAATACATCATCCATTTAGTGAAATATTTGTAGTTCAGGATTTTGATTTCTAAGTGGCTTGATTACTTTGTTAAAATAAATTTGACACATTGTTGGGCTGTTAGCCATCCCTTGAGGCAGTACTTTCCATTCATATCTCTGATCAGAACCTTCATGATTCAGTGCAGGGATAGTAAATGCAAAACGTGGACTATCCTCAGGATGAATTGGAATTGAAAAAAAAAAAAAAACCTTTAATATCTATAAGTAATTTTGTTAAACCCTCCTCCTATGGGCAATTCCTTTTAAAATGTCCTGTTTGTTCACAATTGTAGCATGTTCTTGGCCTGGCATCTAATGCCTGTTTTAGTGCAGCTGCCACAATTTGCCCTTCTTCATTAATGTCTCTGGCATCTAAAGTCTGTTTTACTGCAGTTGCCACGACTTGCTCTTGTTCATTAATGTCTCTACATAATTTAATATATGTGTTTAAATCTTCATGTTTCCATGGTCTAATTATATCTCTGCACCAACTATTCGCTTGCTCATAAGCCAGTTTTTTTAGTAATAGCATTGCTTGTTCTGTTTTCCCAGAACCTCTGGTACCTGTTTGAATAAGCCTATCGACAAATTCAGCATAAAGTTAATTAGCTCCTTGTATTACTTTAGATAATTGACCTTGTAAACCTCCAAGTCCTTGTAAAGTCTTCCATGACTTAATTGCATCTACAGCAATTTATGCACATACACCAGAATCATATGCAATTTGTTGCTGCTGATCCTCATAAGGTCCCTTTCCTAACAACATATCTAGATTTCTCTGAGGATAACCAGCTGCTGCATTTCGCATAGCCGTCTCCTTGCAAAATTCCTCATTGTCAACCTTCCATAACAGGTATTGTCCTCCATTTAGCACAACGTTACACATATTAGCGCAATCCGCTGGCTTCATGTTCAAGTTGTTAATGGTTTCGACCATGCTTACAGTGAAGGGTGCTTGAGGACCATAGGTTGTTACAGCCTCTTTTATCTGCTTCACTGTTTTGAAATTTAAAGCATGGTAAACTCGCTGCCCTCCTACCTCAAATATAGGGCATGTTAATATTTGAGATCTTGTCTCAGGATCCCAACTATCAACTGTGGGGTTTGGGGGCTTCCCAGCATATGGAGGTGACCTTGTTAGTTGGACACTTACGTCCTCTGGTGATAGAAAAGTATTAGTAGCAGTCTCCTGTAGAGGTGGTTCTGTTGGTTGGACACTTACACCCTCTGGTGATAGAAAGGTGTTAGTAGTAGTCTCCTGTTGTAAATTTCCCCCTGATGGCTTTTACTGTTTTACACTTTCTTTCTCTGTCTGACTAGCTTGAGAGGCCTTCTCTTTTACATGATTTTTTTCCTCTGTCTGACTGGTTCGAGAGACCTTCTCTTTTACTTGAATTTTTTCCTCTGTCTGACTAACTTGAGAGACCTTCTCTTTTACTTGAATCAATATGTCTTCTCCTTCCTCTACCATTGTCTGAACTGAAGGCTTTTGACTAAACAAACAAGATACGAAAGTCCACAATGGCAATGTGCCAACTGGCAGAGTCCCTGGGCTTTTCTTTTCTATTCTTTTTAAATCTTCACCATGATGGTTCCATTGTGATATATTTAACAACTCCTCCTTAAAAAGCCATGGGCTACATTTTTGTATTGTATCAACGTATGCCCTGACTGCTCTTAATTTTACTGGGATGCCTCCTTCCTCTAACAATTTACTTAACACTTTTTCAGTTTGTTTTTTTTTTCTAATTTCTGATGCCATATTTCTACTATAATACAACCCAACAAGATAACACCAAACAAAACAGAGATAGAATGAAATAAAAATGGAAAAACAAAATATCATTATAGCCTTTCTCTCTATCTGTTCCTCAGACACAAATAGTTTTTCCTCAGATGTGAGCGGTTTTTCTTCCGTCTCACTCGTCTCCAGGGACAGGCAATTTAAAGCAAATGTGAAGCAAAACAAAAGAAAAATCTTAAAATGGCTACCCATCCTCTTGTCCTGCCCTCAGGGGCAAGCAGTTTACCTTATCAGTTGCCCTCAGTCGCTCCCCATGCAGGCCACCAAATGCTGCAGTCTGGCTGGGCACAATCAGGAGCCACTTTTCAAAAGAAAGCAACTTTATTTTTAGAACCACACACGCCAAGCAAAAGAGCCTCTCAGGAAAAACCCTCAGAGCCCCAACTGTCACCACCGGCTTCCCACAAGCCTTTCCCTCCCACACAAGCCTCTCTCCACTTCCCACAATTCTCCTGCTCTTGAGGCCGATTGGCTGGGTCACGTGTGGAGTCAAAAAAGTCCCCCAATGAGCAGCTCTGTAATCTGAAAAGGCAGGGAAGCAGCCCAATGAGCATCACCACAGAGGAGCCAATCAGCTAGATGTTGCTGGGGCCGCTGTGAGCCAAATATCAGCTGGCAGTCTGAAAGGGTGGGGAAACAGCTCAATGAGCATCTCCAATGAGCATCACCGCAGAGGAGCCAATCAGCTAGATGTTGCTGGGGCCACTGTGAGCCAATCATCAGCCGGCAGCTGAAAGTTTGCAGGCAGCTGGAAGTTTGCTGGGCCCCTTAGGCTGCAGCTATGAACAGGAGTTGTATGCACCATTCACTGAAGGTAGTTTTCAGTACTAGGAAACAAATATGTATTTCAGGTGGATGAATATTTCTGACAATAATCTGGTGAAAAGTTGATTATAAATCCACATACTTGAACATGAATGAATTTAGGGAGTGCAAATAAGACATATATATTTCATATTTTGAAAAATCTGTAGAGTGTGTGTGTATACACACACACACACACACACACACACAGATATTAAAATGTAGCAACATATATGCCAATCGAAATTCACCATGAAATGCACATCATTCACAGATCCAAACATATTCAATTTACTTAACAGGGATTTATGTATAATGT
Source organism: Callospermophilus lateralis (assembly GCF_048772815.1). Taxonomy (NCBI): domain Eukaryota; kingdom Metazoa; phylum Chordata; class Mammalia; order Rodentia; family Sciuridae; genus Callospermophilus; species Callospermophilus lateralis. The sequence continues at coordinate 106,901 of NW_027512647.1, read as the reverse complement.
TGTTCTACTAGGAGGCTCTCCCATAGTTTGAATTTCAGTTCCAACAGCGTTTACGAGGAGTGATCCCTTCTCAAAATTTGCATCTGCCAAGTCAGCCACCTCACAAGAATGTAGGTGTGATACCAGCTGGGATTCGATATGTGCATATAAAAATACATGTGCTGAATAGTCTACACACAAAGGGAGACAGGAATTCACATATTTGTTAACTTTAAAAACACATGGATATCTATTTCAATTAAAAATAGACTGGATTTATAACACCTAACCTTTATCATGCAAAAGGCAAGTTCAAGAATACACCATGCCTCTTCTGAACTGCTTGTATTTCAATTCTGATTTGGTTACTTTTCTGCATCATATTAGAATTAGTAGTCAGAGTGTAGTAGGGTATAAGTTAGTGTCAGGGATTCAGTATTTCAAATGGAAAATTGGAAAATGAATCCAATGTGTATGCAATATGTGTTACACAAATAACTTCCCACTCTAATTCAGAAAATGGCTTGACATAACCTTCGCCCAAAGAAAGACAAAATTAGAGGAGAAGAGTCAGAAAATCTGTAAATACATATAAAATACATATATGGAATGGAAAATTCTCAGAAGTTTAAAACTTTTGAGGCTTTAGAGGAGCTTCCAAAACTTAGGGACAGGGTAAAACTCCACAAACATGGAACTCTACTGGCCTAAAGACTTCTGGAGATACTGACAATGAGGTTGGGCACTTGAAATATACGTTGTTGTCAGGAGCTTTAGCTTCCTTTTTAGTGAGAACATCAAAGCTGAGTCTGCATCTATGTGACCTGGAGGACATGGTTTCCTATTTTTCAATGAACATGAGGCAGCAGTGTTGAATTTTCTCTTTGTAGCTAAACTGTGACCACTTAGGGCTAAGTGTCTCCCCATGTGGACTTGAAAGCCATTTGGTCATCCTCCAGTGTTCGTGTTATTTCTTGCTCCTGCACTGGGTGTTTTGTATTTGCTTCAAGGCATATAAGGAGTTCAACTGAGACACAGTCCTGGAGGGTGTCCTGTAATATGTGGGGGGTCAGGGTCTGCAGGAGAATGCAACAACCAGGCTTCTATCCAACATTGCTTGCCCCCTTGATCATAGCAACCAGATTGTGAACATTGCCCTGAAAACTCTCTATGTAACAATATGCCTTTATATACAAGGGTGTGCTGGCTGCACCATGTCATTCACAAGCCATTTGGAGCCAGTGTAAGATCCACATGACCCCACCACAGATGTTTTATCACACACCTGCACACCACTGCTCTAGGCCTACTACTCAGAAAGCTCCAACTTACTGACATCTCAGTTCTACACCATTTTCATGAAACACAGTCAATCAAGGCACTGTCTGGTACCCTCATGATCAGCAACAGGACATCCTAAGGTTCTCCAGTGCCACCTGGTCATGGAAATTTCAAAAATGAAGTTTTTGAAATTTCATAAATGAAGTTGAAGGCACTGTGGGTTTCAATTCATTCAGGAACCATTAAATGATGAGGAAGCTCATTTCAATGAAAGCTCTGGAGAACTCTCAGAGACAAGGCTTCCCAAAGAGTAGGCAAAAGGTCACATTGTGGTCTACAATGTGAGGTCCATGTGTGTTTTTACTCTCAACTACGGCTGCCAATCTTTCAGAATAAAATCATGGCATATCTTGGATGAGATTCCCAGTGCTCTGTGGAAAGCCCCCCTGGGCGTAGATCTCAGTTTCCAAGGACGACTCTCATGGGTGGACTCCTAAAATCCAAACACAATACATGGCAATACTTCTCTGAGGTCAGTTACAGAACACAGTCTCTAAGGGGAATCACACCTGAGTTCAATCCTAGGTGGACCCAGTCATCTCTTCCAAACGCCAAACAAATGACCACAATTAAAACCAAAACACTCCCACATGGCCCTTATCTTCTTCCAATAGACACACATAATATCCATTGGCTGGGGGTTTTCATGAGGGGCGCTGTGCAAGACAGTGTCCAAAATAAACTTCCTTGCCCCTCATTTGCCTAAAGTCAGGGTGTCCTGGACACCCTTCCTGTTAACCATGAGTGATCAAATAGGACTGCTGTTAATACTGTTCCAATTCTCCAATTTGAGGCCTACTGGCTCTGGGGTTTATATTCTTTATGTGAATTGGAGTTATGAGAAAACCCACGCATCTCTGGGCTAGCCTCTGCAGGGCTTTGAAGAACTCATTTGACCGAAAGATCCCGATTCACAATTGATAAAGGTCAGGATCCTTAGAGGAAGGCGAGAGACTTCATCCACAATGACTGCTCTTTTGGCCATTTTGGTTTTGGATACAGAAGAGATTTTTCTTTAGATCCCTCAGGTGCTGAAAATCTAACCACAGCATCACAGAGGGCAAAGAGGCTTATTCAGACCCATCCCATTTCAAAGCAATTAAGCAAAGAGCCACAGGTGATGCCCATTCATTACAATTTGAAAACTGTTTGCTTCAGCCTTCACCAAGGGGTGGCCTGAGGCAAAGACCTTCCTGACATTCAGGGCAACAGAACAATAGGTAAGCAAAAGGCCCAAAGCAGGGTTTCCCACTGAGACTCTTCTGGTCACGCTGGTATCTGAGTTTTCTGGGATGCTCGCCATTTCCTTCAGCTATCCAGTACATGGCCATGTCACAGAGTTTGGTGGTGGTACATATCTTGAACACAAAACCATTTGCCCATTCTGGACAGTGCCCACAATTCAGGAAGAAAACAGAAACTTAAGGAGATAGGAGGTGTTGCCAATCGAAAAGTCAAACAGCAGTCCATTCACAAATTGGGCAGAATGAATGCTGGGAAGCTTTCTACTAGACAGGACACATCCATTGATACATTCTCTTTTCTAATGTCGACAACCACGGACACAGTGGGATACACAGACCTAGAAACACTCGCCTTGTCAAATGACTTACTAGAAATAGTCCACTCCAAACCAAACAAACTGCTTTTCCTATCAATTCTCAGAACATGTGACAAAGCCACAAACACACACCCACACCCACAAAGGCAACTTCTTTACCCAAGAAGGTCTGTGAATATCCGGAGTGTCCTCTGACTGGTTGGCCATTATTTGTTCCCCCAAAATGGCCTGTCCTGTCTCAGATCTGGTCTCCTTGGCCAACACTGTGAAGTTGTCAGGAGCCAGGGGTGAGCCACTACCTGCTTTTTCATGAAAGACCCCTCTTCAGAGCTTTCCTGGCATTTGGCCATCATCATATCAGTAGGTACCAAAAAAGACTTACTCTGTTCTTGGTAAATCCAAATAAGTTAGCCCACTGGGACTGTGACTGGGACTGTCTCTGGATGCCAGGCTTCTTGGATCCCAAGTTCAGAGAGCTCCATCACCAATAAATTAGTTAGTTCACTTCCTTCAGGAACTGAATTATGACACTACCTTGGCAACCACTTTGTTTTAACAGTAGCTTCGAAGGGTCTCATGTGATGGAGGCTGCCTCTACTTCCTGTGACAGTTTCACAAGTTAAAATGGTATATCAACCATAGGCACCTGGGAACAGCTCACCATACAAGCCTCGTTTGGTCCGTCTTCTCTACATAATAAAGAAAGTGGCTGATTCAGACAAATCCCTTCATTCTGAGCAGGTTGTTTGCCATGGAAGATGACTTTTGCTCTCTCAGGTCCTAAATAGCTGCATACATCTTCTCCAGGGATCATTTCTGCATGGACCTTGAGGTTCTCTGCCGGTGGAAGATCCCCTCTATTTCTGTATTGTAAGACAAACTCTGTCCCTGCTCTTCTGTATAGTTAGATTGAGGGAAAAGTGTATGGTAAGGCTTAATAACAGGTTCGATTTGGCTTAGGAATCATTCTGATTGATGAATAATGGTATTGGGTACCTGTGATATTTACAAGAATATACAAGTGAAATATAAGTATGAAAACAGAAATCTAGGTAAGATATGAAGCCCAGAAGAGCATTAGGCCCTTGATTGGGATACTTAGCTTTGAATTTTGTTCTGCACAGATGTGTCAGATAAATCGATATACCATGGCATAGGACCTTGTACCTTGGATGATTGAATGTTGAAGAGAACATCCAGTCAAACAGGGATAGTCGGTATTATTAGAAAGATAGTTGGTAGGTTTAGGAAGAAGGGTGAGTATAGGATTGGCAGCAAAAGTTCTTCAGCAATTGGGTTTCAGATAGAGAGTGAATGTAAAAGTTAGTATATGTGAAGAGTCAGTCACAATGATGAACTGGGGAAAATATATAGGAAAGCAGATATGAATACAGACATTATGAAATCAGGCAAAGTATAAAGTCAGTGATAGGATTAGGCATTTTTAACAGGGTTGTTGTTGAATATATAATCTAAGGAAGAAACAAATATGTACTCAACAATAGGATTGACATTTGAGAGCATTAGGCAACCTGCACATAGATGTTTTTAGTAATCCATGCTCACTTTCCATTTAGGCTTTCGTACAATCAAAGTGTGACCTTTGCTTTTTTGTCGAGAATATTACTGTGATAAAATGTATATGGACATCAGGTGACATGAGTATTTCTTCCACCAATTCTGTGAGCAATATTTTGAAGACGTATAAATAAGTGTTGGGTGTAAAATTAGGTGTACCTGGAGTCTTTGGATATAGAGATAATGCATGAATAGACTATCCTGAGAATAAATAATATAACTGGTTCCAACTTTAAATAATTTTTTGAATTGATATCTGAAAATATACAGAAAATCTTATATTGCTATACAATCATTCATTCCATCCTGTTACATTCTAATGGTAATATGAGTGTTATGGTTTATCATGAAGAGTGTGTGAGTTTTGCTTCAAAAGTGATTGTGGAAGTCAAAAATAATGTGTTTGGCAAGAAGTCTCATGAAAAGACCAGTCAAGAGACCTGGAGGAATAAATGTGTTCTGAAGAAGGAATTGATTAAACATGAAAAAAAAAATTCTTATAAATTTGTGAAACTCTGGATGAAATATATATACTATGATATATATATATATTTGAATATATGTAGAATACATAGGTAAAATATATGTATGAAAACAGAAATCTAAGTAAGATTTGAAGCCCAGAAGGGCATTGGTCCCTTGATTGGGACTACTTAGCTTTGAATTACTTTCTGCAAAGTTGTCTCAGATAAATCCATATACAATGACATAGGACCTTGTACCTTGGATGATTGAATGTAGAAGCGAACATCCAGTCAAAAAGGGATAGTTGGTAGTGAAAGTTTAATAAAATAGGTACTTGTCACTTCCTGTGTTTCTGTACACTTAATAAAACACTGTTGAAATCTTGAGAATTGTTTGCTAATCTTGTTCCCAGAATGTGCTGTCCCCATCTGCCAAACTGCAGATTGTACTCCCTCACCCGGTTAAGCGCTAACCGCCCACTGACCCTTACCCATCAATAAACTTCCCTCCCTGCCCTCTCCAAGAAAAGTATATAAGCTCTGCTGAAGCTGTTCTCAGGACTCTCTGCTCTATTCAAGTGAACTCTGAGCCCCAGCATGCTGGACCCCCAGTAAATCCTTTGCTGTTGCATGTTAAAGTCTCTTGGTTGTCCCTTCCTCTGACACTAGCCCGACCTTTACATATGGAGGTTCCACAGAGATCAAGCAGCGGTGGACGAGAGACCCCAATGGACCCCCCTCAGATAAGTAAGGCGCCTCTTTCTGGTTTCAGGTTTCATGTTAGGGTTTGGCAAAATGGCTGTCAATGAAGAGTGTGAGCTCTCTCTGATGGTGGCTGACAGTCGTGTTACAGAACCACAGGCCACGTCCCTGGAGGACGCCTGAGAGGACTCGGGAAATTGAGGAACAATAGTCTCCTTGACTCAGTGATATTTTGTTTCGGATTCAGTATTGCCAGTCCATCGGATTTTGCCGGCTACTCAGTCATGGTCTCAGTGTTGAACGTCCATTGCCTGTCTTTATTGTCTTGTCTTGCCTGTGTCATGTGTCTTGCTTTCACTGTTTGTGTATCTCTCATTATGGAACAGAGCACTTCAATGCCTCTGTCCCTGACCCTTGATAACTATACCAAAGTCCGTTTAAGGGCTCAGAATCTCTTTATTTCAGTAAAGCCCCGGATGTGGCAGACTCTCTGTACCTCAGAATGGCCCACCTTTGGAGTCGGATGGCCCCTAGAAGGATCTTTCTACTTCCCACTAATTTATAATTCAGAGATATTGTCTTTCAGCCGTGGCCAGATAGTCATCTGGATCAACAGCCATATATTTTAATTCAGCAGGACCTCTGCAAATTTCCTCCTCAATGGGTCAAGCCTTTCCTTGCCCCTGCCCCCGCAATGACTCCTTCCCCCAGGAACTCACAAACACTCTGCTCCTCCTCCTCCTCCACACTCTGTTTTCCCTGTGTCACCAGATTTGAGTCTACTGGACTCTCCTCCCCCTCCTTATCCCCTGCCCTCATCCTCTAACCCCCAACACCCTCTAAGTGATACCCCTGCTGCTGACTCAGCCTCTCCTCCATTGAAGGAAGCTAAGCCGGCCCAGCGCCCTCCAGGTGATTCCCCTGCAGCACACACAGCACCTCCTCCCATGGAGGAAGCTGGCCCTGCTAAAGAAACTCGCTGGCGGTGAATGATTGAAAACCCTGGAACTCTTGGGATGCCTCCCCTTCGACCCTATGGACCAATGATTGACAATGGCCATTGGGGGAAAATTCAAGCCTACCAGTATTGGCCGTTCTTCTCTTCAGACCTATGTAACTTAAAAAATAGCAATCCCCCTTTTACCGAGGACCCCACCCGGCTCTCAGGTGTGGTTGAGTCATTGATGTTTTCACACCAGCCTACTTCGGATGACAGCCAACAACTGCTAGGGACATTCTTCATGACAGAGAAAAAAAAGGGAATTCTCCAGGAAGCTAAAAAAAATCCTTGGACCAGGTTTGCATCCGACACAACTTACCAACATAATCAAAGCCGGCTTTCCCTTGAACCGACCCAACTGGGACCCCAACACCTTTGAAGGTAGGGAGCATCTGTCCACTTATCGCTGGGCTCTAATAGTGGGTCTCCGAGCAGCCGCTAGTGACCAACTAATTTGGCCAAGGTAAGAGAGATTATCAGGGGCCTGATGAATCTCCCTCTATGTTTCTAGAGAGAATTATGGAGGCATATAGGAGCTATAATCCTTTTTATCGTCAGGCAGAGAATCAAAAGGCATCTGTCACGATGGCCTTATTGGGCAAACTGCCCTGGATATTAAAACAAAGTTACAAAGCTTAGATTGATTACAAGATATGACTTTGAGAGATTTAGTCAGAGAAGCTGAGAAGGTATACTATAAGAGAGAATCTGAGGAAGAGAAGGGAGCAAATGGAGGATAAAAGAAACAAAAGGCAGAGTAAGGCGTTGACTAAGGTCCAGGTCACAACAACAAATAGGCCAAAAATTAAGAAACAGGGAGACAAGAAGGTATACATTGGCCCACGACAGAGGCCACCCTTGGCCTCAGATCAATGTACCTACTCAAACAAAAAGGACACTGGGCCAAAATTGACATAGAAAGCGACAGCCATGCCAGCCAGCCATTCTGACTCTGGAGGATGACTAAGAAAGTCGGGGCTCAGATCCCCTCCCCGAGCTCAGAGTAACTTTTGAAGTGGAGGGGACCCCAGTAAACTTTGAAGTGGATACAGGGGCAATATACTGAGCCCATAAGGCCACATTGGGCCCTCTATCAAATAAAAAATCTCTATTTCAAGGGGCTAATGGCAGTAAATATCGGGCTTGGACAACTAAGAGGACCATGGACCTGGGAAAAGGAAAAATCCATCACTCCTTCCTAGTAGTCCCAGAATGCCTGGCCCCATTGATCGGCGGAGATCTGCTCACCAAGCTCTGGGCCAAAATAAATTTTAACCCTGAAGGCCCTTAAGTGGAATTTCTAAATCTTTCAGTAAAAACTCCAAGAGCCACGGCTCTAACTATGTCAGTAGAAAATGTACATCAACTCACTCACCTTGGTTCAAAGAAACTGCAGGCATTCCTGAAGGATCAAGAACAGAGTTTTCCACTAACAGACTCACAGTGAAGAAAATAACTGAATGGGTAACAAAAGCCTGTCGGGTTCATCAATTGGTAAATGCTTACCCTTCCAAGCTTCCTGTATGAAAGCACATACGAGGAACCAAACCAGGACAATACTGGGAAGTGGACATTACTGAAATAAAGCCAGCAAGGTATGGACTTAAATATCTCCTAGTCTTTGTAGATACATTTTCAGGATGCATTGAAGCCTTCCCCACAAAAAAAAAGAAAAAAAAAGAAAAGAAATAGCGCAAATTTTGGTCAAGAATATCCTAGAAGATATTTTTCCAAGATACAGCCTGCCTAAGTTAATAGGGTCTGATAATGGACCGGCGTTCATGGCCCAGGTAAGTCAGGGGTTAGCCAGGACCCTGGGGATTAATTGGAAGTTACATTGTGCTTATAGACCCCAGAGTTTAGGACAGGTAGAAAGAATGAACCAAACTATTAAACAGACCTTAACAAAATTAAGCTTAGAGACCGGAATAAAAGATTGTACTATGCTCCTGCCTTATGCACTGTTAAATGAAGAAAATACTCACTCTGATTTTAGTGTAACCTCACCCCCTATGAAATTCTCTATGGTGCCCCTCCTCCAGTAAGGGACCTAACACCAACTCTAAGACCTTACAATCCCTTCCACACCAGCTTGCTTGACAGACTTAAAGCTCTTGAAAGAATTCAGTGACACCTGTGAAAACAGCTGGCCACTGCCTACCAAACTGGGGACGAGGGGACTCCACATCGATATCAAGTAAGAGACTTTGTCTTCGTAAGACGACATTAGGTGACATCGCTGGAACCCCGCTGGAAAGGACCATTCCAGGTGCTACTTATAACACCTACAGTGGTAAAGGTAGATGGAATCACTTCCTGGATGCATGCCTCTCATCTCAAGCCTGCGCCCTGTCCAGACATTGACTGGAAACTGGAATTGGCTGGAAACTGGAAAAGACTGGTAACCCTTTCAAATTGCACATTCGCCGTGTGGATAAGGCTATAGACTCTCCCCTTGACCACCAGTATTTCTAACCCTCATCACCCCTTTCAGCAGCGATGGCTGATCACAAATCCTACTGGACAAGAAGTTTAATCAATCTTGCATACAGCCCCCTTAGGGACCTGGTGGCCATCTCTCCACCCAGACATTTGTCAGCTGGCTATATGTCTTTCCTATTCAGATATCCCTGAAGAAGAGGATCCCATTAAATTCCATTTAATCCCTTCCGTATCATATGTAATGGAAACAAACATTATGGATGTAGGGACACGTGAGCCAGATGCAGGTCGGCTAGCCTAGATTACTATGTTTGCCCGGTGAACTATCAAAGCCACAAACAGCCATGGCTGTGTGTTGGAAAAGCCGACTTCTTCTTTAATCAAGGGGATGTGAGCATACAGGGGCTGCACGATGGAACCCAAACTCCTAATCAAATTCAGTACACAGCATTGGCCATATTACCAATAAGATAACCTAAATCGATGGCCCCCAGAGGGGTCTCTAGATCCTCAAATTCTGTGGAACCTTTTTAACTTTGGGAAGGGCTCAAAGGCATGAAAAGAGATTCCCCTATGTGGAGGCCTTTTCCGTCCTTCGCTCACATCCTGAACTATGCTTCTCCAATAGATCCTCACCCTCAGCCTTCTGCTCTAGTCTCTCTGCTGTCACTCCCACATCAACAACCTGATTTCTCCCATCCCGTTACTAGATCAACAACCCAAACATCCGCCGGTTCTCAGACCATTGCCCCCTTGCTGAGGTAGCAGGTACTTAGTTACCACTCTACCCACTAACTCCTCTCTTCTCCTGTCAGCACCCATACGGGGTTTCACCAGGTCCTTTTACCAGCTAACCTAAAGCTCAAAATAGCTGAGAAGACCCCTATCCAAGATGTAATAAAAATGGTCTTTAAAGTTGCTTTGTCATCACTGAAAACAGGTTACTAAGAATTTAAAGTCCCTCACAGGCTTTTTGGATACACACTCCCATCTTCCCCTCTTTTCTACATGTTCTACTGCTCAAGTTTTTGTTGCTAGAAAAATCCCAAACCCCTTTCCCATTATTCTTTTACATCTCTCCGTACTCATTCTCAGATCCTCGGAACTGCTCTAAGTCCCGCCTTCCCTCTCTTTCCCCTCTGTCCACACCCACAGAAAAGTCTTAACTGATCTTCTCCAGATGTCTTCACCATGGCTGACTTTAGGACGTTCAGCAAAAGAGTCCCTATAAAAGAGTTCAGTGTAGACAAACTTCCTGTTTTCATGTGGCCCTGTTCTACTTGGCCACTGGCTAAAACAATCAGTACTTGTAAGCTAGACACCCCCTTACTAGTTTTTCACAAAATATGTGAACAAGGCCTCTGACTTTGAGCTGGGGCTTCAAAGAGATGGCTACATTTCTATGATAAAGAAGTTACCAACTGGCTCCATGGTAATAGCTGGCAAGCGGAAAAAAGAAAGGGATGAAATATCTCTCCCCCTCCCAGGTGTCCTTGAAAAGTTAATTTGCTCAGAACAGAGGAAAAAAACATAAAAAAACTGCTTTTTGTGAATTTCTGCTGACTGTGAACTTCTGAGCACATTCCCTTACATGTTGGGTACAAAATTCTGAAACTTCCTAAACTTGGGGTTCATGGGATTAATTGATTACAACAGAAGCAATGCCCTCTGAATCCGTTTGCAACCAAATAGGACTGTTTCCCTAGCTTTGGTGCTATCTTAGGTGCCTTGTCTTGACTGTTCCTACAACAGTATAATTCTATATACTTAAACATTTTTATGTTTTCATTAAATGATCAACAGTGGTGATTAAATGTGTAATGGTGCAGAGGTTACCCAGAGTGCTCTATCATGATGCAGGTTCATTTGAAGATCAAAAAGGGGGGCATACAACCCGGTTCCACAGGGAACATATATCCCTCACTTCAGCCATCCTATTAGGAATACGAGTTGCTGCAGGGGAGGTCACAGGAACCACTGCCTTGGTCCATGGTACACAGCAAAATACCCAATTAGAAGCAGCAATAGACCAAAACTTAAAGATATTAGAAACCTCCATCACAGCTTTGTGGGAATCTTTAACCTCTCTCTCTGATGTTGTTTCATACAACAATCGAGGGTTGGACCTCCTCTTCATGAGAGAATGGTGCCTTTGTGCTGCATTGAGGGAAGAATGTTATTTTTATGGCAACAATACTGGAGTTGTAAAAAATTTATGAGTAAAATAAAAGGATGCCTTGAAGAGTGTCAACGAAAGAGAGAGGCCCAAAAAGGGTGGTTTGAGTCTTGGTTCACACAGTCCCCCTAGTTAACTATACGTTTATCAACCTTGGCCAGTCCAATAATAATACTCACATTCTTGCTAACTATAAAACCCTGTTTGCTCAACCATGTATTTTCATTTCTCCAAGCTCAAATTAGACAAGTTAAACTTATGGTAATACCCCACTAGCAGACATAGAATGTGACACCACTCCAATGATCACTTTTATGATTAAAAGTAGCCAGAAGAAGACGTGGGGAATGAAAGGTTAATAAAATGGTACTTGTCACTTCCTCTTTTTCTGTATGCTTAACAAAACACTGTTGAAATCTTGAGAACTGTTTGCTAATCTTGTTCCCAGAATGTGCTGTCTCCAACTTCCAAAATATATAATGTACTCCCTCTCCCGGTTGCATGCAAACTGCCCACTCGCCCTGACCCATCAATAAACTTCCCTCCCTGCCCTCTACAAGGAAAACACATAAGCTCTGCTTAAGATGTCCTCAGGGCTCTCTGCTCGATTCAAGGGAGCTCTGAGCCCCAGCATGCTGGACCCCCAATAAACCCTTTGCTGTTCCATGAGACAGTCTCTTGGTGGTCTCTTCCTCCGACGCTCACCTGAACATTACTTGGATGATTGAATGTAGAAGAGAACATCCAGTCAAAAAGGGATAGTCGGTAGGATTAGGAAGATAGTTGGTATGTTTAGGAAGGAGAGTGAGTATAGGATTTGGAACAAAAGTTTTTTAGCAATAGGGTTTTGGTTAGAGAGTGAATGTAAATGTGAGCACATATGAACCATCACAATGATGAACTGGGGAAAATATGTAGGAAAGCAGATATCAATAGAGACATTACGAAATCAGGCAAAGTATAAAGTGTGTGATAGAATTAGGCATTTTCAACAGGGTTGATTTTGGATATATTATCTTAGGAAGAAACGAATATATTGTCACAAGTAAGATTGACTTTTGAGAGCATTAGGCAACCTGGACATGGATGTTTTTAGTAATCCATGTTAACTTTACATTTAGGCTTTGGTAGAAACATAAGTGTGACCTTTTCTTTTTGTGTCCAGAATATTACTGGGTTAAATTGTATATGTAGATCAGGTGACATGAATATTTCTTCCACCATTTCTGGGAGCCATAATTTGAATACGTATAAATTAGTATTGAGTTTACAATGAGGTGTACCCTGTGTCTATGAATATAGAGACAATGCATGAATAGACTATACTGTGAATAAATAATATAACTGGTTTCACTTTAAATAATGGATTGATTTGATATCTGAAAATATATAAGAAATCTTATATTGATATGCAATCATTCATTCCATCCAGTTATACATCTAATGGTAATATTAGGGTTATGGTTTATCATGAACGGTGTGTGAGTTTTGCTTCAAAAGGGATTATGGAAATCGAAAATAATGGGTTTGGTAAGAAGTCTCACGAAAAGACCAGTCAAGAAACATGGAGGAATACATGTGTTCTGAAACAGAAAATTATTGAAAGTGAAACACATACCCATAATTTTGCTAACTTGTGGATGAAATATATACTCTATTATGTGCATTACCTGAAGAAATAGTAATGTACCAGTGGCGAATAAGAATGAACATGAAAATACACATCATGTCCCATATGAATCTACTTGTATTAATGAGAAACTGGGTCAATTATTGTAGAAATATTAGGATATGTATGCACCATTCACTGAAGTTAGTTTTCATTACTAGGAAGCAAATATGTATTTCAGGTGGATGAATATTTCAGAGAATAACCTTTTGAAATGTTGACTATAAATTCACATACATGAATATGAAAAAATTTAGGGAGTGTATAATAAGGCATAAATATTTTATATTTTAAAAAAATCTGGAGTGTGTATATATACACACAGAGAGAGAGAGAGACATTAAAAAGTAGCAATATATATGCCAATCGAAATTCACCGTGATATATATATCTTACACAGATAGAAAAGTATTCAATTTACTGAACATGGATTTATGTATAATATTGTTCAACTAGGAGGCTCACACATAGGATGAATTTTCAAATCCCATAGCGTTTAGGTGGAGTGATCACTTCTCATCATTTGTATCTGTCAAGTCAGAAACCTCACAAGAACGTATGTGTGATACCAGGTAGTATTCTATATGTGCATATAAAAATAGATGTGCTCAATAGGTTACATAAAATGGGAGAGAGGAATTCACATATTTGTTAAATTTAAAAATACATGGAGAACTATTTCAATTTAAATCGACTAGATTTATAGCACCTACATTTTGTCATGCAAAAGCCATGTCCAACTATACACCATGCCTCCTCTGAACTGCTTGTATTTATATTCTGTTTGGGTTATTTTTCTCCATCTTATTAGGATTAGTAGTCAGAGACAAGTAGGGTATGGGTTAGTGTCACGGATTCAGTATTTCAAATGGAAAATAGGAAAATAAATCCAATGTGTATGCAAATATGTGCCACAAAAAATATTCCCACTCTCATCCAGAAAAATGCCTTGAAATTATCTTCGCCCCAGGTAAAACACAATTAGAAAAGAAGAGTTAGAAAATCTGTGAATACATATGTGGAATGGAAAATGCTCAGGAGTTCACAACCTTGGAGGTGGTAGAGGAGTTTCCAAAAGTAAGGGACAGTGTAAACACTCCACAATCATGGAGCTATGCTGGCCTAAAGACTTCTTGAGAAACTGCCTCTGAGTTTGGGCATTTGAAATATATGTTGTTGTCAGGAGCTTTAGCTTCCTTTGAAGTGAGACCATCAAACCTGGGTCAGTATCTATGTGACCTGGAGGACATGGTTTCTTATTTTCCGATGAACATGAGGCAGCAGTGCTGAAGTCTCTTTGTAGGTAAACTGTGGCCTCTTCGGGCAAAGTGACACCCCGTGTGGACTTTTAAGCCATTTGGTCATCCTCCACTTTTCGTGGTGTTTTTTTGCTGCTGCACTGGGAGTTTGGTATTTGATTCATGACATAAAAGGAGTTCAACTGGGACACAGTGCATGAGGGAGTCTTGTAACGTGTGGTGGGTCAGGCTCTGCAGGAGAATGCACCAACTGGGCTTCTATCCCACATTGCTTGCCGCCTTGACCATAGCAACCTAATTCTGAACATTGCCCTGAAAACTCTGCATATAACAAGATGCCTTTTCATATAATGGTCTCCTGGCTGCATCAAGTCAGTCACAAGCCATTTGGATGCCAATGGCAGATCCACATGGCCACATCACAGATGTATTATCACAAACCTGCCTACCACTTCTCTAGGCCCACTACTCAGCAGGCTCCAACTTACTGGCATCTCTGTTCTACACCATTTTCATGAAACCCAGTCAATCAAGGCACTGTCTGTTACACTCATGATCAGCAACAGGACATCCAATGGTTCTCCAGTGCCATCTGGTCATTGGGAATTTCAAAAATTTCATGGTGTTTATCTTTCCATTTTTCAAGAATGAAGTTGGAGGCACTTTGGGGTTTCCATTCTTCCAGGAACCATTACATGGGGAGGAAGCTCATTTCAATGAAAGCTCTGAGGAACTCTAACAGGCAAGGCTTCCCAAACACTGGCCAAAAGGTCACATGAAGCCAGGCCCATTGAGGTCTACAACGTGAGGTCCATGTGTCTTTTGACTCTAACTATGGCTGCCAAGTTTTTCAGAATAAAATCATGTGATATCCTTGCTGAGATTTTCAGCTCTCTGTGGAAAGCCATCCTGGGCCTAGATCTCAGGTTTCAAGGGCAACTCTCATGTGTGGCCTCCTACAATGCCAACACAATTAATGGCAATACTTCTCTGAGGTCAGTTCCAGAACTCAGTCTCCAAGGAGAATCACACCAGAGTTCAAGCCCATGTGGACCCTGTCATCTCTTCCAACCGCCACACAAATGACCACAATTAAAACCAAAACATTCCCACATGGCCCTCATCTTCATCCATATAGGCACTCATCATAAACTCTGGCTGGAGGTTTCCATGAGGGATGCAGCCCAAGACAGTGTCCAAAATATCCACCATTGCCCCTCATTTGTCTATATTTAGGGTGGTCTGGAAACCCTTTATGTGAACCAAGAGTGATCAAATAGGTGTGCCGTTAATACTGCTCTGCTTCTCCAATTTGAGGCCTACTGACTGTCAGGTATAGATTGCTTATGTGATTTGGCATCATGAGAGAAACCAAGCACTTATGCAGGACTTTGAATAACTCATTTGACCTATAGGAATCCTATTCTCACTTGATGGACGTCAGGAACCTAACAGAGGAAGGCAAGAGACTTCATCCACAATGACTGATCCTTTTGCCATTTTGGTTTTGGATGCACACATGGGATCTTCTTTAGATTTATCAGGAGCTGAGAATCTTAGCCACAGCCTCAACCAGGGCCTAGTGTCTGATTAAGACACATCCCTTTCCAAAGAAATTAAGCAATGAGCCACAGGTGATGCCCATTCATTTCCATTTGAAAACTGTTTCTTCAGGCTTCAAAAAGGGGTGGCCTGAAACAAAGACCTTCCTGACATTCAAGGCAACAGAACCATAGGTAAGCAAATGGCCCAAAGCAGGGTTTCTCCAATGAGACTTTACTGGTCACACTAATATCTGAGATGTTCCCATTCCCTTCAGCTATCAAGAACATGGCCATGTCACAGAGCATGGAGGTTGTACATATCTTGGACAATAAATCATGAGCTCATTCTGGAGAGTGGCCAGAATTCAGGAAGAAAACCGGAACTTAGGAAGTTAGTAGTTGTTTCCTATCCATAAGACAAGCCACAGTCTATTCATCACTTATGAACGATGAATGCTGGGAAGCTTTCTACTAGACAGGACACCTCCATTGATGCATTCTCTTTTCTAATGTCTAAAACCACGGACACAGTGGATACACAGACATAGAAACACTCGCCTTGTCAAAAGAGTTACTATCAACAGTAGACTCCAAAGCAAACGAACCACCTTTATTACCTATTCGCAGAATATGAGACAAAACCACAAACTCACACCCACACACATAAAGTCACCTCATTCCCAAAAGTGGATCTGTGACTATCTGGAGTGTCCTCTGACTGGTGGGCCATACTATGTTCCTCTCGAAATGGCCTTTCCTCTCTCAGATTTTGTCTCCTTGGCCAACTCTGTGATGCTTTGAGGAGCCTGCAGTTAGCCACTACCTGCTATCTCAGGAAAGGCCTCTCTTCAGAGCTCAATTGGCATTTGGCCATCCTCAAATCAGTAGGTACCAAGAAGGTCTGAATCTGTACTTGGTAAATACAAACAAGTGAGCCCACTGGGACTGGGACTGGGACTGGCTCTCGGTGCCTGGCTTCTTGCATCACAATTTCAGAGAGTTCCATCACCAAGGAAGTTAGCTAGGACACTTCCTTCAGGAACTGAATGAGGTCACTGCCTTGGCAACAACTTTGTCCTAACCGTTGCTTCCAAGGGTTCCATGAGATGGAGGCTGCTCCTACTTTGTGTGACAATTTGACTTGTTACAATGGTATATCAAAATAGGCACCTGGGAACAGCTCTCCACGCAGGCCTGCTTAGGTCCATCTTCTCTACATTAAGAAGAGAAAGGCTGATGCATACACATCCCTTCGTCCTGTTCAGGTTGTTTGCCATGAAGATGGATTTTGCTCTCTCAGATCCTTCATAGCTGCCTACATCTTCTCCAGGGATCATTTCTGCATCGAACTTTGAGGTTCTCAGCAGTTGGAAGATACCCTACATTCCTGTATTGTAAGGCGAACTCTGTCCCTGCTCTTTTGTAATTTTAGATTGAAGCAACAGTGTATGGTTAGGGTTAATAACAGGTTCGATTTGGGCAAGGAATCATTATGCGGGATGAATAATGGTATTGGGAACCTGCAATATTTATAGGAATATAGAGATGAAATATAAGTATGAAAACAGAAATCTAGGTAAGATTTGAAGCTCAGAAATGCATTGGGCAACTGATTGCGATACGTAGCTTTGAATTACGTTCTAGATACATGTTTCAGAAAAATCGATATACAATGGCATAGGATCTTGTACCTTGGATGATTGAATGTAGTAGAGAACATCTACTCAAAAAGGGATAGTCGATAGGATCAGGAACATAGTCAGTATGTTTCAGAAGAAGAGTGAGTATAGGATTTGGACCAAAGTTCATAAGCAATAGGGTTTCGGTTAGAGAGTGAATGTCAATGTCAGCACATGTGAAGGGTCAGTCACAATGTTGAACTGGAGAAAATATGTAGGAAAGTAGATATCAATAGAGACATTAGGAAATCAGGCAAAGTACAAAGTGAGTGAAAAAATTAGACATTTTCAATGGTATTGAGGTTGAATATATAATCTTAGGAAGAAACAAATATGTAGTCACCAACAGGATGATCATTTGAGAGCATTAGGCAACCTGGACATGGATGTTTTTAGTAATCCATGTTCAGTTTCCGTTTAGGCTTTGTTACAGTCATACGTGTGACTTTTGCATTTTGTGTCCAGAATACTACTGTGATAACATGCATATGTAGATCAGGTGACATGAGTATTTCTTCCACCATTTCTGGGAGCAATATTTTGAAGATGTATAAATTAGTATTGGGGGTACAAAGAGGTGTAACCTGTGTCTATGAATATAGAGATAATGCATGAATAGACCATACTGTGAATAGATAATATAACTGGTTTCACTTTACAAAATGTATTGAATTGATATCTGAAAATATATAAGAAATCTTATATTAATATAAAATCATTCATTCCAACCAGTTATACATCTAATAGTGATATTATAGTTATGATTTATCATGCAGTGTGTGTCCGTTTTGCTTCAAAAGTGATAAAGGAATTCGAAAATAATGTGTTTGGAAAGAAATCTCATGAAAAGATCAGTCAAGAAACATGGAGGAATCCATGTGTTCTAAAGCAGGAAGTGATTGAAAGTGAAACAAATGCCTATAAATTTGCTAAACTGTGGAGGAAATATATATCCTCTGATGTGCATAAACTGAAGAAATTGTAATGTCCCAGTGTTGAATAAAAATGAACATCGATAAACACATCATGTCCCATAGGCATCTACTTGCATTGATGATAAACTCTGTCAGTTACTATAGAAATATTAGGATTTGTATGCACCATTCAATGAAGTTAGTTTTCAGTACTAGGAAGCAAATATGTATTTCATGTGGATGAAATTTTTTGAGAATAATCTTGTGAAAAGTTGATTTTAAATCCACATTCATGAACATGAATAAAATTAGGGAGTGTATATAAGACACATATATTTCATATTTTGAAAAATAGAAGGAGAGAGTGTATATATATATATATATATATATATATATATATATATATATACATACACACACAGACACACACACATACACACGCAGAGACATTAAAAATAGCAATATATGCCAATCAAAATTCACCATGAAATATATATCATTCACAGATCCAAAAATATTCATTGTACTGAACATGGATTTGTGTATAATTTTGTTCAACTAGGAAGCTCACCCATAGGTTGAATTTTCAGTTCCAACGACATTTAGAAGGAGTGATCTTTTCTCTCAATTTGTATCTGACAAGTTAGCCACCTCACAAGAATGTACGTGTAGTACCAGGTAGGATTCTCTATGTGTATATAAAAATATATTTGCTGAGTAGGCTACAGAGAAAGAGAGACAAGAATTCACATGTTTGTTATCTTTAAAACCACATGGACAACTATTGCAACAAAAAATTGTCTAGATTTATAACCCCTAACCTTTAAAATGCAAAAGGCAAGTCCAACTATACACCATGCCTCCTCTGAACTGCTTGTATTTCTATTATGTTTGGGTTATTTTTCTGCCTCATATTAGGATTAGTAGTCAGAGACTAGTAGGGTGTGGTTTAGTGTCAGTGATAAAGTATTTGAAATGGAAAATTGGAAAATGAATCCAATATGTATGCAAATATGTCCTACACAAAAGTCTTCCCACTCTCATCCAGATAAATCCTTTGACATTACCTTCACCCCATGTAAGATGCAATTCGAAGAGAAGAGTTAGAAAATCTGTGAATACATATCTGGAATGGAAAATGCATAGGAGTTCACAACCTTGGAGGTGGTAGAGGAGTTTCCAAAAGTAAGTGACTGTGTAAACACTCCACAAACATGGAACTCTGCTGGCCAATAGCCTTCTTGTAAAACTGCCTCTGAGTTTGGACACTTGAAATATATCTTGTTGTCTGGAGCTTTAGCTTCATTTCTGGTGAGACCATCAAACCTGGATCTGCATCTATGTGACCTGGAGGACATCATTTCTTATTTTCCATTGAACATGTGGTACCAGTGTTGATTTCTCTCTTTGTTGGTAAACTGTGGCCACTGGAAGCTTATTGTCTCCCTGAGTGGACTGTGAAGCCATTTGGTCATCCTGCCCTTTTTGTGGTGTTTCTTTCTTTTTTTTTTTAATTTTATTTTTTTATTGGTTGTTCAAAACCCTACAAAGCCCTTGACATATCATATTTCATACATTAGCATACATTAGCTTCAAGTGAGTTATGAACTCCATTTTTTGCCCCAAGTACAGATTGCAGAATCACATGGGTTACACATCCACATTTTTACATAATACCATAATAGTAACTGTTGTATTCTGCTACCTTTCCTATCCTCTACTATCCCCCCTCCCCTCCCCTCCCATCTTCTCTCTCTACCCCTTCTACTGTAATTCATTTCTCACCTTGTTTATTTTCCCATTCCACTTACAACCTCTTATATGTAATTTAGTATAACAATGAGGGTCTCCCTCCGTTTCCATGCAATTCCCCTTTTCTCTCCCTTTCCCTCCCACCTCATGTCTCTGTTTAATGTTAATCTTTTCTTCCTGCTCTTCCTCCCTGCTTTATTCTTAGTTGCTCTCATTATATCAAAGATGACATTTGGTATTTTTTTTTTAGGGATTGGCTAGCTTCACTAAGCATAATCTGCTCTAGTGCCATCCATTTCCCTGCAAATTCCAAGATTTTGTCATTTTTTAGTGCTGCGTAATACTCCATGGTGTATAGATGCCACATTTTTTTAATCCATTCATCCATTGAAGGGCATCTGGGTTGGTTCCACAATCTAGCTATTGTAAATTGTGCTGCTATGAACATCGATGTGGCAGTATCCCTGTAATACGCTCTTTTAAGGTCTTCAGGGAATAGTCCGAGAAGGGCAATAGCTGGGTCAAATGGTGGTTCCATTCCCAGCTTTCCCAGGAATCTCCATACTGCTTTCCAAATTGGCCGCACCAATTTGCAGCCCCACCAGCAATGTACAAGAGAACCCTTTTCTCACTCCAGTAAGATTGGCAGCCATTATGAAATCAAACAACAACAAGTGCTGGCGAGGTTGTGGTGTTTCTTGATGCTGCAATGGGAGGTTGGTATTTGCTTCATGAAATACAAGGAGTTCAACTGGGATATAGGGCTGGAGGGAGTTCTGTCACGTGTGTTGGGTCAGGGTGTGCAGGAGAATTCACCAACCAGGGTTCTATCCCACATAACTTGCCCCCTTGACCATAGCAACTTGATTGTGAACATTGCCCTGAAACCTCTCCATATAACAAGATGCCTTTTCATATAATGGTCTGCTGGCTGTACCAAGTCAGTCACAAGCTATTTGGAAGCCAATGGCAGATCCACATGGCGACACCACAGTTGTATTATCACACACCTGCCCACCACTGCTCTAGGCCCACTACTCAGCAGGCTCCAACTTACTGGCATCTCTGTTCTGCACCATTTTCATGAAACCCAGTCAATCAAGGCACTGTCTGTAACACAACAATCAAGCCACTGTCTGCAACAGAACATCCAATGGTTCTCCAGTGCCACTTGGTCATTGGGAATTTCAAAAATATCATGGTATTTATCTATCCATTTTTCAAGAATGAAGTTGGAAGCACTTTGGGGTTTCCATTCTTCAAGGAACCATTACATGGGGAGGAAGCTCATTTCAATGAAAGCTCTGAGGAACTCTAACAGGCAAGGCTTCCCAAACACTGGCCAAAAGGTCACATGAAGCAAGGCCTATGGAGGTCTACAACGGGAGGTCCATGTGTCTTTTGACTCTTAACTATGGCTGCCAAGTTTTTCAGAATAAAATTATGCGATATCCTTGCTGAGATTTTCAGTTCTCTGAGGAAAGCCATCCTGGGCCTAGATCTCAGGTTTCAAAGGCAACTCTCATGTGTGGCCTCCTACAATGCCAACACAATTAATGGCAATACTTCTCTGAGGTCAGTTCCAGAACTCAGTCTCAAAGAGGAATCACACCTGAGTTCAAGGCAATGTGGACCCTGTCAACTCTTCCAACCGCCACACAAATGACCACAATTAAAACCAAAACATTCCCACATGGCCCTCATCTTCAGCCGTATAGACACTCATCATAAACTCTAGCTGGAGGTTTCCATGAGGGGCGCAGCCAAAGACAATGTCCAAAATATGCACCCTTGCCCCCCATTTGTCTAAATTCAGTGTGGCCTGGACACCCTTCCTTTGAACCAGGAGTGATCAAATAGGCCTGCTGTTAATGCTGCTCTGCTTCTCCAATTTGAGGCCTACTGACAGTCAGGTATAGATTCATTATGTGATTTGGCATCATGAGAGAACCCAAGTACTTCTGCAGGATTTGAATAACTCATTTGACCCATAGGAATCCTATTCTCACTTGATGGAGTTCCGGAACCTATCAGAGGAAGGCAAGAGACTTCATCTACAATGACTGATCTTTTTGCCATTTTGGTTTTGGATGCACACATGGGATCTTCTTTACATCTATCAGGAGCTGAGAATCTTAGCCACAGCCTCAAACAGGGCCTAGTGTCTGATTAAGACACCATCCTTTTCAAAGCAATTAAGCAAAGAGGCACAGGAGATGCCCATTCATTTTCATTTGAAAACTGTTTCTTCAGGCTTCACAAAAGGGTGGCCTGAGGCAAAGACCTTCCTGACATTCAAGGCAATAGAACCATAGTTAAGCAAATGGACCAAAGCAGGGTTTCTCCACTGAGACTTTACTGCTCACACTGATGTCTGAGTTTTCCGAGATGTTCCCATTCCCTTCAGCTATCAAGAACATGGACATGTCACAGAGCTTGGAGGTGGTACATATCTTGCACAATAAATCATGAGCCTATTCTGGAGAGTGGCCAGAATTCAGGAAGAAAACAGGAACTTAGGATGTTAGTAGGTGTTTAAGATCCATAAGGCAAACCACAGTCCATTCATCAATTGAGCAGGATGAATGCTGGGAAGCTTTCTACTAGACAGGACACCTCCATTGATGCATTCTCTTTTCTAATGTCTAAAACCACGGACACAGTGGATACACAGACATAGAAAGTCGCCTTGTCAAAAGACTTACTAGAAACAGTCGACTCCAAACCAAACCAACCACCTTTCCTACCTATTCTCAGAACATGAGACAAAACCGCAAACTCACACCCACACACAAAGGCACCTCCTTCCCAAAAGTAGGTCTGTAACTATCCGGAATGTCTTCTGACTGGTGGGCCATACTATGTTCCCCACAAAATGGCCTCTCCTGTCTCAGATCTTGTCTCCTTGGCCAACTCTGTGATCCTTTGAGGAGCCCACCGTTAGCCACTACCTGCTATCTCAGGAAAAGCTTCTCTTCAGAGCTCTACTGACATTTGGCCATCCTCACATCAGTAGGTACCAAGAAGGTCTGATCTGTACTTGGTAAATCCAAACAAGTGAGCCCACTGGGACAGGGACTGGGACTGGCTCTCGGTGCCTGGCTTCTTGCATCAAAATTTCCGAATGTTCCATCACCAAGGAAGTTAGGTAGGTCACTTCCTTCAGGAACTGAAAGAGGTCACTGCCTTGGCAACAACTTTGCCCTAACCGTTGCTTCCAAGGGTTCCATTAGATAGAGGCTGCCCCTACTTCCTTTGAAAATTTGACTAGTTTCAATTGTATATCAAAATAGGCACCTGGGAACAGCTCTCCATGCAGGTCTGGTTAGGTCAATCTTCTCTACATTAAAAAGAGAGAGGCTGATGCATACACATCCCTTTTTCCTGTCTAGATTGTTTGCCATTGAAGATGGCTTTTGCTCTCACAGGTCCTTCATAGCTGCTGACATCTTCTCCAGGGATTATTTCTGCATCGAACTTTGAGGTTCTTAGCAGTTGGCAGATAACCTACATTCCTGTATTGTAAGGCGAACTCTGTCCCTGCTCTTTTGTAATTTTAGATTGAAGCAACAGTGTATGGTTAGGGTTAATAACAGGTT
Organism: Callospermophilus lateralis; assembly: GCF_048772815.1. Lineage (NCBI taxonomy): Eukaryota > Metazoa > Chordata > Mammalia > Rodentia > Sciuridae > Callospermophilus > Callospermophilus lateralis. The sequence goes on along the minus strand of NW_027512647.1, from coordinate 83,242 downwards.
CGATTTGGGTAAGGAATCATTATGCGGGATGAATAATGGTATTGGGAACCTGCAATATTTATAGGAATATAGAGATAAAATATAAGTATGAAAACAGAAATCTAGGTAAGATTTGAAGCTCAGAAATGCATTGGGCAACTGATTGCGATACGTAGCTTTGAATTACGTTCTAGATACATGTTTCAGAAAAATCGATATACAATGGCATAGGATCTTGTACCTTGGATGATTGAATGTAGTAGAGAACATCTACTCAAAAAGGGATAGTCGATAGGATCAGGAAGATAGTCAGTATGTTTCGGAAGAAGAGCGAGTATAGGATTTGGACCAAAGATCTTTAGCAATAGTGTTTCCGTTACAGAGTGAATGTCAATGTCAGCACATGTGAAGTGTCAGTCACAATGTTGAACTGCGGAAAATATGTAGGAAAGTAGATATCAATAGAGACATTAGGAAATCAGGCAAAAGTATCAAGTGAGTGAAAAAATTAAACATTTTCAACAGTTTTGAGGTTGAATATATAATCTTAGGGAGAAACAAATATGTAGCCAGCAATAGTATTGACATTTGAGAGCATTAGGCAACCTGGTCAGGGATGTTTTTAGTAATCCATGTTCAGTTTACCTTTAGGCTTTGGTACAATCATACGTGTGGCTTTTGCATTTTGTGTCCAGAATATTACAGTGATAACATGCATATGTAGATCAGGTGACATGAGTATTTCTTCCACCATTTCTGGGAGCAATATTTCAAATATGTATAGATTAGTATTGGGGGTACAACCAGGTGTACCCTGTGTCTATGAATATAGAGATAATGCATGAATAGACCATACTGTGAATAAATAATATAACTTGTTACACTTTAAACAATGTATTGAATTGATATCAGAAAATATATAAAAAATCTTTTATTGATATATAATCATTCATTCCAACCAGTAATACATCTAATGGTGATATTACAGTGATGGTTTATCATGAAGTGTGTGTCCGTTTTGCTTCTAAAGTGATAAAGGAAATCGAAAATAATGTGTTTGGATAGAAGTCTCATGAACAGACCAGTCAAGAAACATGGAGGAATACATGTGTTCTGAAGCAGGAAGTGATTGAAAGTGAAACAAATGCCTATATATTTGCTAACCTGTGGAGGAAATATATATCCTACGATGTGCATAAAATGAAGAAATTTTAATATCCCATTGTTGAATAAAAATGAACATCAATATACACATCATGTCCTATGGGAATCTACTTGCTTTGATGATAAACTGTGTCAGTTACTGTAAAAATATTAGGGTTTGTAAGCACGATTCACTGAAGTTAGTTCTCAGGACGAGGAAACAAATATGTATTTCAGGTGGTTGAATGTTTCTGAGAATAATCTTATGAAAAGTTGATTTTATATCCACATACATGAATATGAATGAATTTAGATAGTGTTTAATAGACACATGTTTTTCATATTTTGAAAAAAAAAAAAAAATATATATATATATATATATATATATATATATATATATATATATATATATATATATACATATAAAACTCATGGAGAAATATTACAATGAAAATTTGACAAGATTTATAACACATACCCTTGATAAAGCAGAAGGAAATTCCAAGTATATACCATGCCTCCTATTAAAGGCCTGTATTTCTATTCTGTTAGTTTTCTTTTTATCCATCATATTAGCATTAGTAGTCAGAGTCTATTAGGGTATGTGTTAGTGTTGGGGATCAGTATTTCAAATGAAAATAGGAAAATAAATCTAATGTGTATGCAAATATGTGCTACACAAAAATCTTGCCACTCTCATCCAGAACAATTCCTTTACATTAACTTCACTCCAAGTAAGACACAATTAGTGGAGAGGAGTTCGAAAACCTGTGATTACATATGTGGAACTGAAAATGTTCAGGAGTTCACAACATTGGATGTGGTAGAGCAGTTTCCAAAAGTAAGGGAGAGGTTAAACACTCCACAAACTTGGAGCTCTGCTGGCCTTAAGACTTCTTGAGAAAATGCCTCTCAGGTTGCGAACATGAAATATATGAAGTTGTCAGGAGATTTAGCTTCCTCATTGTGACACCATCAAATGTGGGTCTGCATCTATGTGACCTGGAGGAAATGGTTCCTTATTTTCTAATGAACATGAGGCAGCAGTTCTGAATTCTTTCTTGGTAAACTGTGGCCACTGGGAGTTAAGTGTCTTCCCGTGTGGTCTGTGAAGCCATTTGGTCATCCTCCATTTTTGTGGTGTTTCTTACTGCTGCACTGGGAGTTTGGAATTGGCTTAATGAAATACAAGGAGTTCAACTGGGACACAATTCTGGAGGGAGCTCTGACACGTGTGATTGGTCAGGGTCTTCAGGAGAATGTTCGAAACATGGGTCTATCCCACATAGCTTTCCCCTTGACTATAGCAACCAGATTCTGAACATTGCCCTGAAACCTCTCAATAAAACAAGATGCCTTTACATATAAGGGTCTGCTGCCTGCACCATATCAGTCACAAGTATTTTGGAAGCCAAAGGCAGATCCACGTGGTCCCACCACAGATATTTATTCACAAATGTATAGTCCACTGCTCTAGCCCCAATACTCAGCAGGCTCCAACTTACTGACATCTCGGTTCTATACCATTTTCATGACAACCAGTCAATCAAGGAACTGTCTGGTACACACATGATCAGCAACAGGACATCCAAAGTTTCTCCAGTGCCACCTGGTCATGGAAATTTCAAAAATTTCATGGTATTTGTATAGCCATTTTTCAAGGATGATGTTGGAGGCACTGTGGGTTTCAATTCATTCAGGAACCATTAAATGGTGAGTAAGCTCATTTCAATGAAAGCTCTGAAGAACTCTCACAGGCAAGGCTTCCCAATGAGTGCCCAAAAGTTCACATGAAGCCAGGCTCATTGAGGTCTACAATATGAGGTACATGTGTGTTTTGAGTCTCAACTATGACTTCCAAGTCTTTCAGTAAAAAAATCATGTGTTACCCTGGCTGAGATTCCCAGTGCTCGGTGGAAAGCCACCCTGGGCCTAGATCTCAGTTTCCAAGGGCTAATCTCATGTGTGGCCTCCTATAATCCCAAAACAATTCATGGCAATACTTCTCTCAAGTCAGTTCCAGAACTCAGTCTCTAAGGAGTATCAGAGCAGAGTTCAAGCCCTGGTGGAAAAAGTCATCTCTTCCAACCGCCACACAAATGACCACAATTAAAACCAAAACACTCCTACATGACCCTCATCTTCTTCCATAAAGACACTCATCATAACATATGGCTGGAGGTTTCCATGAGGGGCACAGCCCAAGACAGTGTCCAAAATAAGCTCCCTTGCCCCTCATTTGCCTAAAGTCAGGGTGGCTTGGACACCTTTCTTGTGAACCGGGAGTGATCTTTAAGGGTAAAAGAAATTGAAATTAAAGTGTAAAAGTTAAAGTGTAAAAGACCGGGTTTGTAAAGTTTCTAAGATTCAAGGCCTGATTTAAAATGTAAAGGACCAGGTATTGTTAAGTTCCTATGCTACATGAAAAATCTGAAATTCCTGTTACTTGTAGGACAATTTCTGGACTGCCCAGTAAATATTCCCCCTGATCGCCTGGTTGTTTAATAACCTAGGACCCTGTGTGGCTTGGCACATATGCATCGCAGGGCCTAATCTAATCAATTTGAATCTGTACCCCGCTGTAGAACTGACCTATCCCTCCTGCCTGACATGTTCCCACCAATGAATGAACTAATCATGTTTAGGATTTGTTGTTTGATTTTCCCGCAGTGTATGATGATTTGTTAAAAGATACTGTGATATATGTAAAGTCTCGCCCTCCCCAAAAAGTGTACTTAAGCACTGCTCAACCTCAGCTCGGAGATCTGGGCTGCTCTCCCTTCTTGAGTGACCACGGAGCCCTAGCATACTGGATTGGATCCTCAATAAATGTCTTTTGCTGTTGCATGAGCTGTGGTCTCATACATGAACATGAATGAATTTAAGGAGTGTATAATAAGACACATATATTTCATATTTTGAATAATCTATAGAGTGCAGATTTTTCACAAAACACATACAGAGATATTAAAAAGTATAAATATATATGCCAATCAAAATTCATCATGAAATACATATCATACACAGATCCAAAAATATTTATTTTACTTAACATTGATTTATGTGTAATGTTGTTCAACTAGGAAGCTCACGCATAGGTTGAATTTTCAGTTCCTACAGCGTTTAGGAGGAGTGATCTCTTCTCACAATTTGTATCTGCCAAGTAGGCCACCTCACAATAATGTACGTGTGGTACCAGGTAGGATTCTATTTGTGCATATAAAAATACATGTGCTGAATAGGCAACAGAGAAAGGGAGACAGGAATTCACATATTTGATACCTTTCAAAACACATGGAGAACTATATCAATTAAAAATTAACCAGATTTTTAACAACTACCCTTTATCATGCAAAAGGCAAGTCCAACTATACACCATGCCTCTTCTGAACTGCTTGTATTTCTATTCTGTTTGGGTTATTTTTCTCCATCATATTAGCATTAGTAGTCAGAGTCTAGTAGGGTATGCGTTAGTGTCATGGATTCAGTAATTCAAATGGAAATAAAAGAAAATGAATCCATTGTGTATGCAAATATGCGCTACAAAAAAACTTTCCACTCTCATTCAGAGCAATGCCTTGACATTACCTTCACCCAAGTAAGACACAATTAGAGGACAAGAGTTAGAAAATCTGTGAATACATATCTGGAATGGAAAATGCTCAGGAGTTCACAAGCTTGGGCATTTTAGAGGAGTTTTCAAACTTAAGGGACAGGATAAACAGTCCAAATTCATGGAACTCTGCTTGCCTAAAGACTTCTTGAGAAACTGCCTCTGAGGTTGGGCACTTGAAATATATGTTGTTGTCAGGAGCTTTAGCTTCCTTTGTAGTGATACCATCAAAGATGGGTCTTCATTTATCTGACCTGGAGGACATGGTTTCTTATTTTCCAAAAGAACATGAGGCAGCAGTGCTCAATTCTTCCTTTGAAGGTAAACTGTGGCCACGGAGGGGTAGGTGTCTCCCCGTCTTGACTGTGAAGCCAATTGGCCATCCTACAATTTTCGTGGTGTTTCTTGCTGCTGCACTGGGCTTTTGGTTTTTCCTTCATGAAATACAAGGAGTTCAACTGGGACACAGTGCTGGAGCGAGTTCTGTCACGTGTGTAGGGTCAGGGTCTACAGGAGAATTCACCAAACAGACTTCTATCCCACATAACTTGAAACATTATCCATAGCAAACTGATTCTGAACATTGTCCTGAAACCTTTACATATAACAAGATGCCTTTACAGATAAGGGTCGGCTAGCTGTACCATGTAAGCCACAAGCCATTTGGAAGTCAATGGCAGACCCAAATGGCCCCACCACAGATGTTTTATCATACACCTGCACACCACAGCTCTGGGCCCACTTCTCAGCACTCTCCAACTTACTTTCATCTCTGTTCTGCACAATTTTCATGAAATCGAGTCAGTCAAGGCACTGTCTGGTACACTCATGATCAGCAACAAGACATCCAAAGGTTCTCCAGTGCCACCTGGTCAGGGGAATTTCATGGTATTTATAGAGCCATTTTTCAAGGATGAAGTTGGAGGCACTGTGGGTTTCAATTCATTCAGGAACCATTAAATGTTGAGGAAAATCATTTCAATGAAAGCTCTCGAGAACTCTCACAGGTAAGGCTTCCCAAAGAGTGGCCAAAATACACATATATTTCATATTTTGAAAAATCTTGACAGTATATATATATATATATATATATATATATATATATATATATATATACAAACACACACAGACATTAAAAACTAGCAATATATATGCCAATCGAAATTCATCATGAAATATATATCATCCACGTATCCAAAAATATTCATTTTACTGAACATGGATTTATGTATAATGTTGTTCAACTAGGAAGCTCACCCATAGGTTGAATTTTCAGTTCCAACAGCGTTTAGGAGGAGTGAACTTTTCTCACAATTTGTATCTGCCAAGTCAGCCACCTCACAAGAATATATGTGTGATACAAGGTACAATTCTATATGTGCATATAAAAATACATGTGCTGAATAGGATACAAAGAAATGGGGGAGACAGGAATTCACATATTTGATAAGTTTAAAAATACATGGACAACTCTTTCAACAAAAAATTGACTAGATTTAAAACTCCTTCCCTATATAATGGAAAAGTTAATTCAATGGTAAACCATGCCTCCTCTGATATGTTTGTATTTCTGTTCTATTTGGCTTATTTTTCTCCATTACGTTAGGATTAGTTGTCAGAGTCTTGTAGGGTATGGGTTAGTTTCAGGGATTCAGTATTTCGAAAGGAAAATTGGAAAATGAATCCAATGTGTATGCAAATATGTGCTACACAAAAATCTTCCGACTCTCATCCACAACAATGCCTTGACCTTAACTTCGTCCCAAGTAACACATGTAGAGGAGATGAGTAAGAAAATCTGTGAATACATATCTGGAATTTAATATGCTCAGGAGTTCACAAACTTGCAGGTAGAAGGCGAGATTCCAATAGTAAGGGACAATGTGAACACTCCAAAAACATGGAGCTCTGCTAGCCTAAAGGCTTCTTGAAAAACTGGCTCTGATGTTGGGCTCTTGAAATATATGTTGTTGTCAGGAGCTTTAGCTTTTTTTGTAGTGAGACCATAAAAGCTGGGTCTGCATCTATGTGACCTGGAGGAGATGCTTTCTTATTTACCAATGATCATGAGGCAGCATTGCTGAATTCTCTCTTTCGGGGTCAACTGTGGCCACTTGGGGCTAAGTGTCTCCTCATGTGGACTGTGAAGCCATTTGATCATCCTCCAATTTTTGTGATATTTTTTGCTGCTACACTGGGAGTTCAGTATTTCCTTCACGAAATACAAGGAGTTCACCTGGGACACAGTGCTGGAGGGAGTTCTGTCACGTGTGGTGGGACAGGGTCTGCAGGAGAATGCACAAACCAGGCTTCTGTCCAACATAGCTTGACCCCTTGACCATAGGAACCTGATTCTGAACATTGCCCTGAAACTTACCCATATAACAAGAATCATTTACATATAAGGGTCTGCTGGCTGCACCATGTCAGTCACAAGCCATTTGGAAGCCATTGGGAAATCCACATGGAAGCACCACAGATATTTTATCTCACACATGCCCACCTTTGCTCTAGGCCCACTATTCAGCAGGCTCCAACTTACTGGAATCTCTGTTCTACACCATTTTCGTGAAACCCAGCCAATCAAGGCACTGTCTGGTACACTCATGATTACCAACAGGATATCCAATGGTTCTCCAGTGCCTCCTGGATATGGGAATTTCAAAAATTTCATGGTATTTATCGAGCCCATCTTTCAAGGTTGAAGTTGGAGGCACTGAGTGTTTCATTTAATTCGGTAACCATTAAATGGTGAAGAAGCTCATTTCAAAGAAAGATCTGGAGAACTCTCACTGCCAAGATTTCCCAAAGAGTGGCCAAAAGGCCACATGAAGCCAGGCCCATTGAGGTCTACAATGTGAAGTGCATTTGTGTTTTGACTCTCAACTATTGCTGCCAAGTGTTTCAGAATAAAATTATGTGATACCTTGGCTGAGATTCCCAGTGCTCTGTGGAAAGCCACACTGGGAATAGATCTCAGTTTCCAATGGTGACTCTCATGTGTGGCCTCCTAATATCCCAACACAATTCATGGCAATACTTCTCTGAGGTCAGTTCCAGGACTCAGTCTCTATAGGGTATCACACCAGAGTTCAAGCCCAGGTGGACCCAGTCATCGCTTCCAACTTCAACACAAATAACCACAATTAAAACCAAAACACTCCCACATGGCCCTCATCTTCTTCCATATAGACACTCCTCATAACCTCTGGCTGGATGTTTCCATGAGGGGCGCAGCCCAACACAGAGTCCAAATAACCTCGCTTGCCCGTCATTTTCCTAAAGGCAGGGTGGCCTGTACACCCTTCCTGTGAACCACAAGGGATCAAAAATGCCTTCCTTTAATACTGCTCTGCTTCTCCAATTTGAGGCCCACTGACTGTCAGGTATAGATTCTTTATGTGATTTGGAGTCATGAGAAAACACAAGCATGTATGGGATAGCCTTTGCAGGGCTTAGAAGAACTCATTTGATTCAAAGGATCTCTATTCTCACTTGATGGTGGTCAGGAACCTAAGAGAGGAAGGCGAGAGACTTCATCAACAATTACTGATCTTTTTCCCATTTTGGTTTTGGATGCACACATGGGATCATTCTTTAGATGCATCAGGTGCTGAGAACCTAAGCCACAGCCTCACACAGGGCCAAGAGACTGATTCCGACACATCCATTTCCAAAGAAATTAACAAAGAGCCACAGGTGATGCCCATTTATTTCCATTTTAAAACTGTTTTCTTCAGGCTTCACAAAGCGGTGTCTTGAGGCCAAGACCTTCCTCACATTCAGGGGAAGAGAAGAATTGGTTAGCAAAAAACCCAAAGCAGAGTTTCTCCACTGAGGCTTTCCTGGTCACACTGATATCTGAGTTTTTTGAGATGCTAGCCATTCCCTTTAGCTATCCATTACATGGCCTTGTCACAGAGCTTGGAGGTGGTACATATCTTGGACACAAAACCATGAGCCTATTCTGGAGAGTGGCCAGAATCAGGAAGAAAACAGGAACTTAGGAAATTAGTAGGTGTTGCCCATCCATAAGGGAAGCCACAGTCCACTCATCAATTGGGCAGAATGAATGCTGGGTAGGTTTCTACTAAACAGGACACATCCATTGATGAATTCTCTTTTCAAATGTCTACAACCACAGACACAGTGGGATACACAGACATAGAAACACTCACTTTGTGAAACGACTTACTAGGAACAGTCCACTCCAAACCAAACAAACCGCCTTTTTTACCTATTCTCAGAAAATGAGACAAAACCACAAACTCACACCCACACCCACAAAGGCACCTCCTTCCCCCAAAGAGGTCTGTGACTATCCGGAGTGTCCTCTGACTTGTGAGCCTTATTATGTTCCCTGAAATGTTCTGTCCTGTCTCAGATCTGGTCTTTTTGGCCAAATCTGTGAAGTGGTCAGGATCCAGCTGTGAGCAACTTCCTGCTTTCTCAGGAAAGGCCCCTCTTCTGAGCTCTCCTGAAATTTGGCCATTCTCACATCAGTAGGTACCAAGAAAGACTGACTCTGTTCTTGGTAAATCCAAATAAGTGGGCCCACTGGGAATGGTACTGGGACTGCCTCTGGTAGCCTGGCTTCCTGGATCCCAAGTTCAGAGAGTTCTATCACCAAAGAAGTGAGGAAGGTCACCTCCTTTGTGAACTGAATGAGGTCACTGCTTTGGAAACCACTTTGTCCTAAAATTTGCTTTCAAGGTTCCCATGAGATGGAGGCTGCCCCTATTTCCTGTGATACGTTCACAACTGAGGATTGTGTATCAACCATAGGCAGCCGGGAACAGCTGTCTACACTCGACTGGTTTGGTCCATCTTCTCTACATTAAGAAGAGTGAGGCTTATTCTGACACATCCCTTCATCCTGACTGGGTTGTTTGCCATGGAAGATGACTTTTGCTCTCTCAGGTCCTTCATAGCTGCCTACATCTTCTCCAGGGATGATTTCTGCATGAAACTTTGAGGTTCTCAGCAGGTGGAAGATCCCCTACACTCCTGTATTGGAAGACTAATTCTGTCCCTCCTCTTCTGTAAAGTTAGATTGAGGAAACATTGTATGGTTAAGGTTAATAACAGCTTCCATTTGGGTTAGGAATCATTCTCTTGGATGAATAATGGTATTGGAATTTTGCTATATTTTCAAGAATATATAGGTGAAATATAAGTATGAAAAAAGAAATCTAGGTAATTTTTGAAGCACAGAAGGGAATTGGCCCCACTATTGGGATTCTTAGCTTTGAATTATGTTCTGCACAGGTGTCTCAGATTAATTGATATACAATGGCATAGGACCTTGTCTTTTGGATGATTGAATGTCGAAGAGAAAATCCAGTCCAAAAGGGATAGTTGGTGGATTAGGAAGATATTCGGTAGATTTAGAATGAAGAGTGTGTATAGCATTTGGACCAAAAGATCTTTAGCAATAGGGTTTTGGGTAGAGAGTGAAAGTAAATGTCAGCACATGTGAAGAGTCAGTCATAATGATGAACTGGGGAAAAAATACAGGAAATCAGATTTCAATAGAGACATTAGGAAATCAGGCAAAGTATAAAGTGAGTGATAGGATTAGACATTTTCAACAGGGTTGAGGTTGAATATGTAATTTCAGGAAGAAACAAATATGTAGTCACCAATAGGATTCACTTTTGAGAGCATTAGGCAACCTGGACATGGATTTTTTTTTAATCCATGCTCACTTTCCATTTAGGATTTGGTACAATCATAAGTGTGACCTTGCTTTTTGTTTCCACAATATTACTGTGATTAATGTATATATAGATCAGGTGACATGAGTATTTCTTCCACCATTTCTGGGAGCAATATTTGGAAGACATATAATTTAGTATTGTGGGTACAAATAGGTATACTCTGTGTTATATGAATGTAAAGATAATGCATGAATAGACCATACGGTGAATAAATAATATAACTGGTTCCAAATTTAAATAATGGATTGAATTGATATCTGAATATATATTGGAAATCTTATATTGATATTCATACAATCATTCCAACCAGTTATACATCTAATGGTAATATCACTGTTATGGTTTATCATGAAGTGTGTGTGAGCTTTGCTTCTAAAATGATTATGGAAATTGAAAATAATGTGCTTGGAAAGAAGTCTCATTAAAAGAGCAGTCAAGAAACCTGGGGGTATACATATGTTCTGAAGCAGGAAGTAATTGAAAGTGAAAAAAATGCCTATAAATTTGTGAATTTGTGAATGAAATATGTATTCTATTATGTGCAAAAACTGAAGAAATATTAATGTACCAGTTTTGAATAAAAATGAGTGTCAAAATACATATCATGTCCCATAGGAATCTACTTGCATTGACGTTAAACTGAGTCATTTACTATAGCAATACTAGGATTTGTATGCACCATTCACTGAAGTTAGTTTTCAGTATTAGGAAACAAATATGTATTTCAGGTGGATTAATATTTCTGAGAACATTCTTATGAAAAGTAGAATATAAATCCACATTCATGAACATCAATGAATTTAGGGAGTATATAATAAGACACATACATTTCATATTTTGAAAAATCTGGAGAGTTTATACATATATATATGCACACACACACACACACACACACACACGTATACATTAAAAAGTAGCAATATATATGCCAATCGAAATACATCATGAATTATATATCATCCACAAATCCAAAAATCTTCATTTTTCTGAGCATCGATTTATGTATAATGTTGTTCAACTAGGGAGCTCACCCATAGTTTGAATTGTAAGTTCCAACAGCATTTAGGAGGAGTGATCCCTTCTCACAATTTGTATTTGCAAAGTCAGCAACCTCACAAGTATGTACATGTGATACCAGGTAGGATTCTATATGTGAATATAAAATTGCATGTGCTGAATAGGGTACAGAGAAATGGAGACAGGAATTCTCATATTTGTTAACTTTAGAAACACATGGAGAAGGGAGGGGCAGAGCCGCCAACCGCGCCTGTAAGGTAGGCGGACCTGCGAGCCACCCGTAGAACAGGCCTAGCGGCCCGCCATCGTGAAAGACACATCACCCTGGTTGGGGGTTGGGCAGAGCCACTGCACGCCTGCAAGGAACGCGGACATGCGACCCACAGGCAGAACAGGCCCAGACACCCGCGGAGGGGCAGAGACACCCCTTGCGACTTCAAGATAGGTGAACCTGCGACCCACCAGCTGAAGCGGCCCAGCTGCCTTCAGAGGGGCAGAGCCGGCCCCCGAGCCTGCGAAGTAGGTGGACCTGCGAACACCGACAGACCAGGTGCTAGGCCCCGCCAGGGTGCTAGACACATAACCAGGTTTGGGGAGGGGCCGAGCCGCTGCCCGTGCCTGCAAAGCAGGTAGACCTCTCACCCAGAGGCAGAACAGACCCAGCGACCTACCAGCATGGTAGACACATCGCCCCGGTTTGGGGGGGGCAGAGATGCCACTCACGCCTGCAATGTAGACAGCCCTGCAACCCACAGACAGAAGAGGCCCAGCGGAGCGCGGAGGGGCAGAGCCGACGCCTGTGCCTGCAAGGTAGCTGGACCTGATACCCACTGGCTGAACAGGACCAGCACCCGCAGAGGGGTAGATCAACTGCCCGCTCCTGCAAGGTAGGCGGACCAGCTACCAAGAGGCAGAACAGGCCCAGCGGCGTGCTGGTGTGGTAGGCACATTGCCCCAATTGGAGGAGAGGCAGAGCCGCTGCTTACGCCTGTGAGGGAGACTTTTCAAGAATACAATAGCAATATAAACATTTAGGGGTAAAATTCAATAACACAAAAGTTTCACCAAGCCGAAAAAAACGTGAACAGTAGGGAAAGACAAGGAAAGAAAGGACCACAAGCAACGCAGGTCAACTCAACATTAGAAGAGGTAATATCTGCAGCATGTGGAATGTCAGATAAAGAATCAGGATATACTTGCTTCAGATGATCGGAAGTCTCCAGGGAGACATTAGACAGCAAAATCAGACAATGAAAGATCACTTTGACAATGAATTACATAAACAAATCCAAGAAGCAAAAGATCAACTATACAGGGAGATAGAGGTTATAAAAAACACACAAACAGAAATCATAGAAATGCAGGAAGCAATAAACCAACTTAAAAACTCAATTGAGAATACTACCAGCAGAATAGATCACTTAGAACAATGAAGACAAAGTATTTCAACTTGAAAAGAACATAGAAAGCTCAGCAAGACTGTTAAGAAACCATGAGCAGAACATCCAAGAAATATGGGATAACATGAAGAGACCAAACTAAAGAGTAATTGGGATACAGGAAGGTATACAGGTCCAAACCACAGGATTGAGCAATCTATTCAATGAAATAATATGAGAAAACTTTCCAGACATGAAGAATGAGACAGAATCCCAAATCCTAGAAGCCTACAGGACGCCAAATGTGCAAAATCATAAGAGATAAACACCGAGACATATTATAATGAAGATGCCAAACATACAGAATAAAGAGAGAATTTTAAAAGCTACAAGAGAAAGGAAGCAGATTACATTTAGGGGTAAACCAATCAGGATAACAGCTGATCTTTCAACACAGACTCTGAAAGCTAGAAGATCCTGGAATAACATTTTTCAATCACTGAAAGAAATTGGGTTCCAACCAAGAATTGTGTATCCAGCGATTTTAAGCTTCAGGATGGAAGATGAAATTAAAACCTTCCATGATAAACAAAAGTTAAAAGAATTTGCAGCTAGAAAACCATCTCCTCAAAAGATCCTTGGCAAAACATTATAGGAAGACGAAATGGAAAATAACAATGAAAACCAACAGTGGGAGGTAGTACAGTAAAGGGGCGAAAAATAATCAAAGAGAAAAACAAACCATGTTTAGTAACATAAATAAACAAATATGGCTGGAAGAACAACCCATATTTCAAAAATAACCCTAAATGTTAATGCCTTAAACTCACCAATTAAGAGACACAGGCTAGTAGAATGGATCACGAAAGAAGACCCAAAAATTTTCTGCCTACAGGAGACACATTTGATAGGAAAAGACATATATAGACTAAAGGTGAAAGGTTGGGAGAAATCATATCACTCATATTGACTTCGGAAACAAGCAGAAGTGTCCATACTCATATCAAATAAAATAGATTTCAAGACAAAGTTAATCAAAAGGGATAAAGAGGGACACTACATATTGCTCAAGGGAACCATACACCAACAAGACATAACAATCATAAATATATGTGCCCCAAACAATGGTTCAGCTATGTTAATCAAACAAACTCTTCTCAAGTTCAAGAGTCTGGTAGACCACCATACAATAATCATGGGAGATTTCAACACACCTCTCTCACTACTGGACAGATATTCCAAACAAAAGTTGAATTAGGAAACTATAGAACTCAATAACACAAATAATAACCTAGACTTAATTAACATATATAGAATATACCACCCAACATCAAGCAGTTACACTGTTTTCTCAGCAGCACATGGATAACTCTCAAAAATAGATCATATATTATGTCACAGAACAACTCTTAGACAATATAAAGGAGTATAGATAATACCAGGCATCTTATCTGATTGTAATGGAATGAAACTGAAAATCAACAATAAAAGAAGGAAGGAAAATTCATGCATCACTTGGAGAATGAACAATATGTACTGAATGATCAATGGGTTATTGAAGACATCAAGGAGAAAAATAAAAAAAATTCTTAGACATAAATGAAAAAGACAGACAGAACATATCAGAATCTATGGGACACATTGAAAGCAGTTCTAAGTGGAAAATTCATTGCTTGGAGTTCTTTCCTTAAAAAAAGAAAAAAAAAACAACAACAAATAAATGATCTCATAGTTCATTTTAAAATCCTAGAAAAAGAAGAGCAAAACAACAGAAAAAGAAGTAGAAGGCAAGAAATAATTAAAATCAGAGCTGAAATTAATGAAATCGAAACAAAAGAAACAATTGAAAAAATTGAAAATACTAAAAGTTGAAAAATTAATAAAATCGACAGACTCTTAGCCATGTTAATGAAGAGAAGAAGAGAGGGAACTCAAATTACTATCATAAGGGATGAAAAAGGCAATATCACAACAGACACTTCTGAAATACAGAAGATAATCAGAAATTATATTAGAAGATAGTGAAGGCATCAATAAATTTCTTAAGTCATATGATCTGCCCAGATTGAGTCAGGAGGATATAGACAACCTAAGCATACCAATATCAATTGAGAAAATAGAAGAAACCATCCAAAGACTACCAACTAAGAAAAGCCCAGGACCGAATGGGTATACAGCAGAGGAGGCCAATATCACCCTGATTCCTAAACCAGACAAAGACCCTTCAAAGAAACAAATGTACAGACCAATCTCTCTAATGAACCTAGATGCAAAAATCCCCAATAAAATTCTGCTGAATCAGATACAAAAACATATTTAAAAAATTGTGCAACATGATCAAGTAGGATTCATTCCTGGGATACAAGGCTGGTTCAATATACGGAAATCAATAAATGTTATTCACCACATCAATAGACTTAAAAATAAGAACCATATGATCACCCCAATAGATGCAGAAAAAGCATTCAATAAAGTACAGCATCCCTTTATGTTTAAAACTCTAGAAAAACTGGGATAACAGGAACATACCTCAATATTGTAAAAGCAATCTATGCTAAGCCTCAGGCTAGTATCATTCTGAATTGAGAAAAAATTGAAGGCATTCCCTCTAAAATCTGGAACAAGACAGGGATGCCCTCTCTCACGATTTCTGTTCAACATAGTTCTCGAACACTGGCCAGAGCAATTAGACAAATGAAAGAAATTAAAGGCATAAAAATAGGAAAAGAAGAACTTAAATTATCACTATTTGCAGATGACATGATTCTATACCTAGTAGACCCAAAAGGGTCTACAAGAAACTATTAGAGATAAAAATGAATTCAGCAAAGTGGCATGATATAAAATCAAAAATCATAAATCAAAAGCATTCCTGAATATCAGTAAAATCCTCTGACACGGAAATGAGGACAACCACTCCATTGAGAGTATCCTCAAAAAAAATAAAATAAAATATTTGGTTATCAACGTAACAAAAGATGTGAAAGACTTACACAATGAAAACTACAGAACCCTAAAGAGAGAAATAGAAGAAGATCTTACAAGATGGAAAAATATACCCTGTTCATGGATAGGCAGAATTAACATCATCAAAATGGCGATATTACCAAAAGTTCTCTATAGGTTTAATGCAATGCCAATCAAAATCCCAACGGCATTTCCTGTAGAAATAGATAAAACAATTATGAAATTCATATGGAATAATACAAGACCCAGTATACAAAAGACAACTCTAAGCAGGAAGTGTGAATCAGGCGGTATAGCGATACATGTCCTCAAACTATACTACGGAGCAATAGTAACAAAAAGAGCATGGTACTGGTACCAAAACTGGCGTGTGGACCAATGGTACAGAATAGAGGACACAGAAATCAATCCACAAAATTACAGCAATCTTATATTTGATAAAGGAGCTAAAAGCATAAACTGAAGGAAGGATAGCATCTTCAACAAATGGTGCTGGAAAAACTGGAATTACATATGTAAGAAAATGAAACTGAATCCCTTTCTCTCGCCATGCACAAAAGTTAACTCAAAATGGATCAAGGAGCTTGATATCAAATCAGAGACACGGCATCTGATAGAAGAAAACTTTGGCTATGATCTACATACTGTGGGGTCGGGCTCCAAATTCCTCAATAGGACACCCATAGCATAAGAGTTAATAATTAGAATCTACAAACAGGACTTACTCAAACTAAATAGATTTTTCTCAGAAAAAGAAACAATAAGAGAGGTAAAAAGGGAGCCTACATCCTGGGAACAAATCTTTACTCCTCACACTTCAGATAGAGCCCTAATATCCAGAGTTATACAAAGAACTCAAAAAATTAAACAATAAGCAAATGAATAACCCAATCAACAAATGGGCCAAGGACCTGAACAGACACTTCTCAGAGGAGGACATACAATCAATCAATAAGTACATCAAAAAATTCTCACCATCTCGAGCATTCAGAGAAATGCAAAACTAACCCACCCTAAGATACCATCTCACTGCAGTAAGCTTGGCAGCCATTATGAAGTCAAACGACAACAAGTGCTGGCGAGGATGTGGGAAAAAGGGTACACCTGTACATTGCTGGTGGGACTGCAAATTGGTGCAGCAAATTTGGAAAGCAGTATGGAGATTTCTTGGAAACTTGGGAATGGAACCGCCATTTGACCCAGCAATTCCCCTTCTCGGTCTAATCCCTATAGACCCAAAAAGTGCATGCTACAGGGACACTGATAAATCTATGTTCATAGCAGCACAATTCACAATAGGAAGACTGTGGAACCAACCTAGATGCCCTTCAATATATGAATGGATTAAAAAAAATGTGGCATTTATACACAATGGAGTATTACTCTGCATTAAAAAATGACAAAATCATACAATTTGCAGAGAAATGGATGGCATTAGAACGTATTATGCTACGTGAAGATAGCCAATCACTAAAAAACAAATGCCAAATGTTTTCTTTGATATAAGGAGAGTAACTAAGAACAGAGTTGGGAGGAAGAGCATGAGAAGATGATTAATATTAAACAGGGGTGAGAGGTGGGAGGGAAAAGGAAAGAGAAGGAAAATTACATAGAAATGGAAGGAAACCCTCATGGTTATACAAAATTAAATACAAGATGAAGTGAGGTGAAAGGGGACAAAAACAAGTGGAAGAAATGAATTACAATAGATGGGGTAGAGAGAGAGGATTGGAGGGGAGGAGATGGGAGATAGTAGAGGACAGGAAAGGCAGCAGAATACAACAGACACTAGTATAGCAATATGTAAAATAGTGGATGTGTAACTGATGAGATACTGCAATCTGTATACGAAGAAAAATGGAAGTTCATAACCTACTTGAATCAAAGTGTGAAATATGACATGTCAAGAACTATGTAATGTTTTGTAGAACCAACAATAAATATTAAAGGAAAAAAAAACACATGGAGAACTATTTCAATGAAAAATTGACTAGGTTTATAACACCTACACTTTATCATGCAAAAGGCAAGTCCAATTATACACCATGCCTCTTCAGAAGTGCTTGTATTTCTATTCTGTTTGGGTTATTTTTCTTCATCATATTAGGATTAGTAGTCAGAGTTTGGTAGGGTATGCGTTAGTGTCAGGGATTCAGTCTTTGGAATGGAAAATTGGAAAATGAATCCAATGTGTATGCAAATATGTGCTACACAAAAATCTTCCCACTCTCATCCAGAACAATGCCTTGACGTTACCTTCATGCCAAATAAGAAACAATTAGAGGAGAAGAGTTAGAAAATCTGTAAATACATATCTGGAATGGAAAATATTCAGGAGTTCACAAACTTGGAGGTGGTAGAGGAGTATCCCAAAGTAAGGGACAGGGTAAACACTCCACAAACATGGAGGTCTGCTGGCCTAAAGACTTCTAGAGAAACTGCCTCTGAGGATGGGCACTTGAAATATATGTTGTCAGTAGCTTTAGCTTCCTTTGTAGTGAGATCATCAAAGCTGGGTCTGCATCTATGTGACCTGGAGGACATTCTTTCTTGCTTTCCAATACACATGAGGCAGCAGTGCTGAATTCTCTCTTCGTATGTAAACTGTGGCCACTGGGGTCTAAGTGTCTCCCTGTGTGGACTGTGAAGCCTTTTGTTCATCCTCCATTTTCGTAGAGTTTCCTGCTGCAGCACTGAGAGTTTGGTATTTGCCTCACAAAATACAAGGAGTTCAACTGGAACACAGTCCTGGAGGGAGTTCTGTCATTTGTGGTTTTTCAGGGTCTACAAGAGAATGCACCAACCAGGCTTCATTCCCACATAACTTGCCCCCTTCACCATAGCAACCTGATTCTGCACATTGCCCTGAAAACTATCCATTTAACAAGACACCTTTACATATAAGTGTCTGGTCACTGCACCGTGTCAGTGACAAACCATTTGGAAATCAATGGCAAAACCACATGGCGCAACCACAGATGATTTATCACACACCTGCACACCACAGCTCAGGGCCCACTACTCAGGAGGGTCCAACTTAATGGCATCTCTGTTCTACACCATTTTCATAAATCCCAGTCAATCAAGGCACTGTCTGGTACACTCATGATCAGCAAGAGGTGCTGACAATTTAAGCCACAGCCTCACACAGGGCCCAGAGTCTGATTCAGACATAACCATTTCCAAAACAATTCATCAAAGAGGCACAGGTGATGCCCATTCATTTCCATTTGAAAATTGTTTTCTTCTGGCTTTATAAAGGGGTGGCCTGAGGCAAAGAGGTTCCTGACATTCAGGGCAACAGAACAATAGTTAAGCAAAAGGCCCTAAGCCAGGTTTCACCATAGAGACTTTCCTGGTCACACCAATATCTGAGTTTTCTGGTGTGCTCGCCATTCCTTTCAGCTAACTAGTACATGGCCATGTCACAGAGCTTGGAGGTGGTACATATCTTGGACAAAAAACCATGAGCCTTTCTGGAGAGTTGCCAGAATTCAGGAAGAATTCAAGAACTTAGGATGATACTAGGTGTTGCCCATGGATAAGTCAAGCCTCAGTCCATTCATTAATTGGGCAGGATGAATGCTGTGAAGCTTTCTACTAGACAGGACACACCCATTGAGCCATTTTCTTTTCTAATATCTACAACTAAGGACACAGTGGGATACACAGACATAGAAACCGTTTCCTTGTCAGATGACTTACTAGAAACAGTCCACTCCAAACCAAACAAACCTCCTTTTTTACCTATTCTCAGAATATGAGACAAATCCACAAACTGACATCCACACACACAAAGTCACCTCCTTCACCAAGTATGTCTGTGACTATCCGGAGTGTCCTCTGACTAGTAGGCCATAGAATATTCCCCAGAAATGGCCGGTCCTGTCTCAGATCTGGTCTCCTTGGCCAATTCTGTGAAGTTTTCAGGAGGCAGTGGTGAGCCATTTCCTGCCCTCTCAGGAAAGGACCCTCTTCAAAGCTTTCTTGGCATTTGGCCACCCTCACATCAGTAGGTACCAAGAAAGACTGACTCTTTACTTGGTAAATCCAAACAAGTGAGCCCACTTGGACTGGGACTGGTTCTGGCTCTTGGTGCCTGGCTTCCTGGATCACAAAATTCAGAGAGTTCCATCATGAAAAAAGTGAGGTGAGGTCACTTTCTTCAGAAAATGAATGAGGCCACTGTCTTGGCGACCACTTTGTCCTAACAGTTGCTTCCTAGTGTCTCAGGAAAAGGAGGCTGCCTCTATTTCCTGTGACACTTTCACAAGTTAGAATGGTATAGAAACATAGGCACCTGGGAACAGCTCTCCACACATGCCTGGTTTCATACATCTTCCCTACATTAAGAAGAGATAGGATGATTCAGACACATCCTTTCATCCTGATCGGGTTGTTTGCAAAGGAAGATGACTTTTGCTGTCTCAGGTCCTTCATAGCTGCCTACGTCTTCTCCAGGGATCATTTCTGTATGGATTTTGAGGTACTCAGCAGGTGGAAGATCTCCTAACTTCCTGTATTGTAATACTAACTTTGTCCCTGCTCTTCTGTAAAGTGAGATTGAGTGAACAATCTCAGTTTACAGAATGGTTAGGGTTAATAGCATGTTCGATTTGGGTTATGAATCATTTTGCTGGATGAATAATGATATTGGGAACCTGTGATATTTACAAGAACATGGAGGTGAAATATAAGTATGAAAACAGAAATCTAGGTAATATTTGAAGCCCAGAAGGACTTTGGGCCCTTGATTGGGATACTTAGCTTAAATTATGTTCTGTGTGACCTTTGCATTTTGTGTCCAGAATATTAGTGTGATAATATGTATATGTAGCTAAGGTGACATGAGTATTTCTTTCACCATTTCTGTGAGCAATATTTTGAAAACTTATAAATTAGTACTGGGGATACTATTAGGTTTACCCTGTTTTGATGAATATAGAGATGATGCATTAATAGACCATACTGTGAATAAATTATATAACTGGTTCCAAATTTAAATAATGGATTGTATTGATATCTGAAAATATATAGAAAATCTTATATTGATATACATACATTCATTCCAACCAGTTATATATCTAATTGTAATGTTAGGGTTATCATTTATCATGAATAGTGTGTGAGTTTTGCCTCAAAAATGATTATGGAATCGAAAATAATATGTTTAGAAAGAAGTCTAGTAAAAAGACCAGTCAAGAAACATGGAGGAACATATGTCTTCCGAAGGAGGAAGTGATTGAAAGTGAACCAAATGTTTATAAATTTGTGAACTTGTGAATGAAAGGAAATATCTTATGATGTCCATGAACTGAAGAAATAATAACGTACCAGGTTTGAATAAAAATGAACTTTAACAAACACAATAGAGACATTAGGAATTCTGGCAAAGT
Organism: Callospermophilus lateralis; assembly: GCF_048772815.1. Taxonomy (NCBI): domain Eukaryota; kingdom Metazoa; phylum Chordata; class Mammalia; order Rodentia; family Sciuridae; genus Callospermophilus; species Callospermophilus lateralis. Next base: position 62,028 of record NW_027512647.1, on the reverse strand, counting down.
ATAGTTCGCAGTGAAAGGTTAATAAAATAAGTACTTGTCACTTCCTGTTTTTCTGTATGCTTAACAAAACACTTTTGAAATATTGAGAACTGTTTGCTAATCTTATTCCCAGAATGTGCTGTCCCCAATTGCCAAACTGCAGAATGTACTCCCTCAACCGGTTGCACGCAAACCGCTCACTCGCCCGGACCCATCAATAAACTTACCCCCCTGCCCTGTCCAAGGAAAATATATAAGCTCTGCTTAAGCTGTTCTCTGGGCTCTCTGCTCTATTCAAGTGAGCTCTGAGCCCCAGCATGCTGGACCCCCAATAAACCCTTTGCTTTTGCATGAGACAGTCTCTTGGTGGTCTCTTCCCCCGATTGTCACCGGACCTTTACATATGGAGGTTCCACTGAGATCCGGCAGCGGTGGACAAGAGACCCCAACGAACTCCTCTCAGGGTAAATAAGGTGCCTCTTTCTGGTCAGGTTTCAGGTCAGGGCTTGACAAAATGGATGTCAATGAAGAGCGTGAGCTCTCTCCAACGATGGCTGACAGTCATGTCACAGAGCCACAGGCCAAGTCCCTGGGTGACGTCATAGAGGACTCAGAAAATTGAGGAACAGTAGTCTCCATGACTCAGTGATATTTTGTTTCAGATTCGTTATTGCCAACCGATCGGGTACTGCCAACTACTAAGTCCTGGTCTCAGTGTTGGACTTCCATATCCTGTCTTTATTGTCTTGTCTTGTCTGTGTCGTGTGTTGTTGCTTTTACTGTTTGTGTATCTTTCATTATGGGACAGAGCACTTCAATGCCTCTGTCTCTGACCCTTGATCACTGCACCAAAGTTTGCTTAAGGGATCAGAATCTTTCTTTTTTAGCAAAACACTGGACCTGGCAGACTCTCTGTGCCTCAGAATGGCTCACCATTGGATTTGGATGGAACCTAGAAGGATCTTTCTACTTCCCACTAATTTAAAAAGTCAGAGATATTGTCTTTCAGCCAGGACCACACAGATACCTGTGAAGACAGATGGCCACTGCCTACCAACCCGGGGACGAGGGGAATCAACATCAATATCAAGAAAGAGACTTGTCTACATTAGACGACATCAGGTGTCATCCATGGAACCCCGCTGAAAGGGAAAATAGAAGGTGCTACTTATAACACCTACAGAAGTAAAGGTAGACAGAATCACTTCCTGGATCCATACCTCTCATCTCAAGCCTGTGCCCTGTCCAGACTCTGGCTGGAAACTGTAAAAGACAGGTAACCCTTTCAAATTGTGTATTTGCCTTGTCAATAAGGCTATAGACTCTCCCCTTGACCACCAGTAGTCCTAACCCTCATCAGCCCATTCAGCAGCAATGGCTGATCACAAATCTTACTGGACAAGAAGTATGGTCTATCTCGCATACCGCCCACTTAAGGACATGGTCGCCATCTCTCCACAGAGACATTTGTCAGCTGGCTATAGGTCTTTTCCATTGGGATATCCCTGATGAAGTGGATCCCACTAAAATTCCATTAAATCCCTTCTCTACCATAGATAATGGAAACAAATATTATGGATGTAGGGACACGCGAGCCAGATGCAGTTTGGCTAGCCTAGATTACTATGTTTGCCTGGCGGACTATCAAAGCCACAAACAGTCACGGCTGTGTTGGGGGGAAGCCGACTTCTTCTGTAAGTCATGGGGATGTGAGCATTCAGGGACTGCTTGATGGAACCCAAACTCCTCATCAAATTCTGTACACAGCATTGGCCATATCCAATTAGATAACCAAAATTGATAGCCCCCAGAGGGGTCTCTAGATCCTCAAATTCTGCGTGACCTTTTTAACTTTTGCAAGTGCTCAAAAGTGTGAAAGGAGATTCCCCTATGTGGAGGCCTTTTCCCTCCTTTGCTCACATCCTGAACTATGCTTCTCCAATAGATCCTCACCCTCAGCCATCTGCTCCATACTCTCTGCTCTTACTCTCACCTAAGCAACCTGATTTCTCCCCTCCAATTACTAGATCAAAAACCCAAACCTCCGCCCATTCTATGACCATTGCCCCCTTGTTAAGGTAGCAGGTACTGAGGTACACCTTAACCCGCTCACTCCTCTCTTCTCTTGTCATTGCCTGCACCAGGTCCCACCAGGTCCTCTCACTAGCTAACACAAAGCTCAAACCAGCTGAGGAGAGCCCTCAGACCCTTATCGAAGATGTAATGTAAATGGCCTTTAAAGTTGTTTGTCATCACTGAAAACAGGTTACTAAGTATTTAAAGTCCCTCACAGGCTTTTGGGGATACTAACTCCCATCTTACCCTCTGCTCTACCTGTTGTACTGCTCAAGATTTGTTCCTAGAAAAATCCAAAACCCCTTTCCCATTATTCTTTTACATCTCTCCTACCTCATTCTCAGATCCACGGAGCTGCTCACAGCCACGCCTTCCCCATCTTCCCCCTCTGTACCAGGCCCACAGAAATGTCTTAACTGACCTTCTCCAGAAATCTTCAACATAGCTGAATTTAGGACTTTCAGAAAAAGAGTCCCTATAAAAAATTTCTAAGTACATAAACTTCCTCTTTTCCTGTTGCCCTATTCTACTTGGCCACTGGCTAAAAAAATCAGCAATCCTAAGCTAGACACCACCTTACTAGTTTTTCACAAAATATGTGAACAAGGCCTTGGCCTTGAGCTGAGGCTTCACAGAGATGGCTACATTTGTAAGATAAAGAAGTTACCAACTGGGCTCCATGGTAACAGTTGGGAGGGGGAAAAAATAAAGGGAATATAATGCTCTCCCTCACTTAGGTGTCCTTGAAAAGTTAACTTTCCCACAACAGAGGAAAAAAACAGAATACAAACTGCTTTCTGTGAACTGCTTAAGACTGAACTTCTGAGCCCCTTCCCTTATATGTTGGGTACAAAATTCTGAAAGTACCTAAACTTGGGGTTCCGGGGATTTAATTGATTACAACAGAAGTAATGCCCTCTGAATCTGGTTGCAAACAAATAGGACTGTTTTCCTGTCTTTGGTACTATCTTAGGTGCCTTGCCTTGTCCGTCCCTACAACAGTATAATTCTATATACTTAAAACATTGTTTATGTTTTCATGAAGTGGTCAACAGATGTGATTAATTGTGTAGTTGTGCAAATGTTTCCCAGAGTGCTCTATCAACACAGGTTCATTTGAAGATCAAATAGGGGGGGGCATAAAACCTAGTTCCACTGGGAACATATATCACTCACTTTTGCGATCCTATTAGGAATACATGTTGCTGCAAGGGTGGGCACAAGAACCACTGCCTTGGTCCATGGGACAAAACAAATGACCCAAATAGAAGCAGCTATAGACCAAAACTTAAAGATATTAGAAACCTCCATAACAGCATTGCAGGAATCTTTAACCTATCTCTCTGAAGTTGTTTTACAGAACAGTCGAGGATTGGAACTCCTCTTCATGTGAGAAGAGGGCCTTTGTTTTGCATTGATGGAAGAATGTTGTTTTTATGCCAACCATATTGGAGTTGTAAAAAAATCTATGAGTAAATTAAAAAGATGACTTGAAGAGCGTCAACGACAGAGAGAGGCCAAAAAAGGGTGTTTTGAATCTTGGTTCACAAAGTTCCCCTGGTTAACTACGCATTTATCAACCCTGGCCGGTCCAATAATAATCCTCATATTATTGCTAACTATTAAACCCTGCTTGCTCAACCATGTAATTTATTTTCTCCAAGCTCAAATTGGACAAGTTAAACTAATGGTAATACCCCACTAGCAGACATAGAATGTGACACCCCCCAATGATCATTTTTATGATTAAAAGTAGCCAGAAAAAGAAGTGTCGAATGAAAGGTTAATAAAATATGTAGTTGTCACTTCCTGTTTTTCTGTACGCTTAACAAAACACTGTTGAAATCTTGAGAAATGTTTGCCAATCTTGTTCCCAGAATGTGCTGTCCCCAACTGTCAAACTGCAGAATGTACTCCTTCACCAGGTTGCATGCAAATTGACCACTCGCCCTGACACATCAATAAACTTCCCTCCCTGCACTCGCAAGGGAAAGTATTTAACCTCTGCTTAAGCTGTTCTCAGGGCTCTCTACTCTTTTCAAGTGAACTCTGAGCCCCAGCATGCTGGACCCCCAATAAACCCTTTGCTGTTACATGAGATAGACTCTTGGTGGTCTCCTCTTCCGACACTCGACCGACCTTTACTTGGATGATTGAATGTAGAAGAGAACATCCAGTCAAAAAGGGATAGTCAGTAGGATTAGGAATATAGTCCGTAGGTTTAGGAAGAAGAGTGAGTATAGGATTTGGACCAAAAGTTCTTTAGTAATAGGGTTTCGGTTAGAGAATGAATGTAAATATCAGCACATGTGAAGAATGAGTCACAATGATGAACTGGGGAAAATATGTAGGAAAGCAGATATCAATAGAGACATTAGGAAATCAGGCAAAGTATAAAGTGAGTGATAGGATTAGACATTATCAACAGGGTTGAGTTTCAATATATAATCTTAGGAAGAAACAAATATGTAGTCACCAATAGGATTGACATTTGAGAGTATTAGGCAACCTGGACATAAATGTTTTTAATAATACAGGTTCACTTTCTATTTAGCCTTTGGTACAATCATAAGTGTGACTTTTGCATTTTGTGTTCCAAATATTACTGTGATAAAATGTATATGTAGATCAGGTGACATGAGTATTTCTTCCAAAATTTCTGGGAGGAATATTTTGAAGACGTATAAATTGAGCACTCTAGGATATGCCAACAAACAATTCTTACACAAACTTTTACCAATGTGGTTCCAAAGGTAGAGGCGCATACGCAAGGAATGCAAAGTGAACTACTTCTAACCAAAAAAAAAAAGAAAAAAAAATTGATACTTTATCTTCCACTTCTTGTGCCACTCCTGTTTCAAATTACTTAGTCTTGACTGCATGTCTCCTGCAGAAATAATCAAAATCTCTGGAATACGTCTTTTGTTTGTTTTGCTTTTGCGGTGCTGCAGATAGAACCCAGGGCCTCCACATGCTTCGGAAAGCACTTGACTGCTAAACTACATCCATGCTCCCCACCCCCACTACTTTTTTGTTGTTTTGAGAAAGGGTCTTAGTAGCTGGGATTTCAGGCATGCACTATTGCACCAGACTCCTGAATATATCTTGCCACTACATTTAGATGCAGAATTGGCACAACAATAAGAAATTAAGAGGGTGTGAATAAAATAGTAATAGTGAAGAACCACTAAGAATACAGAGAAAGCACACTAAACAATACCTTTTGTTCAAATGCAATCTCTTTTAAAAGATTTTTTAAATGGATGACAATAAACTTCTGAAAAACAGACACAAATATCTTTCCTATCCTTTGCCTGAATTTCAATACTTTAAATTTTATTTTAATTACAGCTTTACTGAGATACAAATTTATATACCATGCAATCTATTGTATCACATGTGTATCTATTTTATATCCAGTATGGTTATTTCAATAAAATGACACACTAACTTTTCTGAATGAGTAGAATTACTAGTTACTACTAGGGTTCAATTCCTAGCTTTGCAAAAGCAAACAAACAAACAAACAAAGTTGGCTAACGGATCATATATTCTAATATTCCTAGCATTTTTTCAGTACAAAAAACCCACATTATCCCACAAAGGGATATGAAATAGAATTATATTTTTTCATCTGGGTATGCTAAAGACAAGTCTATTTAGAAAATCCTGTTGTTTCAAATGTTGTTGAAAATAATATAAAAATACTTTAAGAAAGAATGCAAAATAAAAAAAAATAAATTAGTATTGGGGGTACAAAGAGGTGTACCCTGTGTCTATGAATATAGAAGTAATTCATGAATTGACAATACTGTGAATAAATAATATAACTGATTCCACTTCAAATAATGGATTGCTAGAATTGATATCTGAAAATATATAAGAAATCTTATATTGATATAGAATCATTCATTCCAATGAGTTATACATCTAATGGTAATATTAGGGTTATATTCTATCATGAAAGGTGTGTGAGATCTGCTTCAAAAGTGAGAATGGAAAAGGAAAATAATGTGTTTGGAAAGAAGTCTCATGAAAAGACCAGTCAAGAAACATAGAGGAATGCATGTGTTCTGAAGTAGAAAGTGATTGAAAGTGACACAAATGCAAATAATTTTGCTAACTTGTGGATGAAATACATATCCTATGATGTGAATAAACTGAAGAAATAGTAAAGTACCAGTGTTGAATAAAAATGAACGTCAAAATGTACATCATGTCCCATAGTAATCTACTTGGATTGATGTTAAACTGGGTCAGTTACTGTAGAAATATTAGGATTTGTATGCACCATTCACTGATGTTACTTGTCAGTACTAGAAAACAAATATGTATTTCAGGTGGATGAATAATTCTGAGAATAATCTTGTGAAAAGTTTATTATAAATCCACATACATGAATATGAATGAATTTAGGGTGTGTAAAAGAAGACAGAAGTATTTCATATTTTTAAAAATTTGGAGAGTATATATATATATATATATATATATATATATATATATATATATACACACACACACACACACACACAAACAAACACATATACACACAGAGACATTGAAATGTAGCAATATATATGCCAATTGAAATTGATGTAGAAATACATATCGTCCAAAGATCCAAAAATATTTAATTTACTGAACATGGATTTGTGTATAATGTTGTTCAACTAGGAAGCTCCCCCTTAGGTTAAATTTTCAGTTCCAACAGCGTTTAGGAAGAGTGATCTCTTCTCATAATTTGTATCTGCCAAGTCAGCCACCTCACAAGAATGTACATTTGATACCAGGTAGGATTCTATATGTGCATATAAAAATGCATGTGCTGAATAGGCTACAGACAAACGGAGACAGGAATTCAAATACTTGTTAAATTTAAAAACACATGGACAACTATGTCAACAAAATATTGATTAGATTTATAACTCCTACACTATATAATGCAAAAGGCAAGTTCAACTATACACCATGCCTCCTCTGAACTTCTTGGATTTCTATTCTGTTTGGGTTATTGTTCTCCATCATATTAGGATTAGTAGTCAGATTCTAGTAGGTTATGGGTTAGTGTCAGGAATTCAGTATTTCGAATGGAAAATTGGAAAATGAATCCGATGTGTATGCAAATATGTGCTACAAAAAAATCTTCCAACTCTCATCCACAACAATGCCTTGAAATTACCTTCACCCCAAATAAGACACAATTAGAAGAGAAGAGGTAGAAAATCTGTGAATATATATCTGTAGTGGAATATGCTCAGGAGTTCACAATTTTGGAGGTTGTAGAGCAGTTTCCAAAAGTAAGGGACAGGGTAAACACTCCACAAACATGGAGCTCTGTTGGCCAAAAGATTTCTTGAGAAACTGCCTCTGAGGGTTGGCACTTGAAATATATGTGTTTGTCAGAAGCTTTAGCTTCCTTTCTAGTGAGACCATCAAAGCTGGGTCTGTATCTATGTGACATGAAGATCTTGGTTTCTTATTTTCCAATGATCCTGAGGCAGCAGTGCTGATTTCTCTCTTTGTATGTAAACTGCGGCCACTGGGGGCTAAGTGTCACCCCATGTGGACTCTGAAGCCATTTGTTCATCCTCCAACTTTTGTGGTGTTTCTTGCTGCTGAACTGGGACATTGGTATTTGCTTCACGAAATACAATGAGTTCAACTGGAACACAGTGCTGGAGGAAGTTCTGTCACGTGTTGTGGGTCACGTTCTGCAGGAGAATGTACCAACCAGGCTTCAATACCAGATAGCTTGTCCCCTTAACCTCAGCAACCTGATTCTTAACATTACCCTGAAACCTCTCCATATACAAGATGCCTTTACATAGAAGGGTCTGCTGGCTGCACCATGTCAGTCACAAGCCATTTGGAAGTCAATAGCAGATCCACATGGTCCCACCACAGATATTTTATCACACACTACTGCTCTAGGTCCACTACTCAGCAGGCTCCAACTTATTGGCATCGCTGTTCTAGATAATTTTTATGAAACTCAGTCAATAAAGGCCCTGGCTAGTATACTCATGATCAGCAACAGACCATTTAAGAGTTCTCCAGTGCCACCTGTTAATGGCCTCCACAGGGCTTTGAAGAACTCATTTGACCCAAAGAATGCCTAATCTCACTTGATGGAGGTCAGGAACCTTACAGAGGAAGGCAAGAGACTTCATCCACAATTACTGATCTTTTTGCCATTTTGGTTTTGAATGCACACATGGGATCTTTCTTTAGATCCATCAGGTGCTGAGAATCTAAGCTATAGCCTCACATAGGACCAAGAGGCTGATTCAGACGCATCCCTTTCCAAAGCAATTAAGCACAGAGCCACAGTTGATGCCCATTTATTTCCATTTGAAAACTGTTTTCTTCAGGATTCACAAAGGGATGGCCTGAGGCAAAGACTTTCCTGACATTCAGGGCAACAGAACAATAGCAAAAGGCCCAAAGCAGGGTTTATCCACTGAGACTTTCCTGGACACACTGATATTAGAGTTTTCTGAGATGCTCGCCATTCCCTTCATCTATCTTGTACATGGCCATGTCACTCAGATTGGAGGTGGTACATATCTTGGACACAAAACAATGAGCCTATTCTTGAGAGTGACCAGAATTGAGGAAGAAATCAGGAACTTAGGAAGATTGCAGGTGTTGCCCATCCATAAGGCAAGGGGCAGTCCACTCCTAAATTGGGCAGGATGAATGCTGGGAAGATTTCTACTAGACAGGACACATTGATGCATTCTTTTTTCTAAGGTCTACAACCACGAACACAGTGGGTTACAAAGACATGCAAAAAATCGCCTTGTCAAACGACTTACTAGAAGCAGTCCACTCCAAACCAAACAAACCGCCTTTCCTACCTATTCTCATAAGAAGAGACTAAACCACAAAATCACACACACACGCGCAAACGCACCTCCTTCATTCAAGTAGGTCTGTGACTATCTGGAGTGTCCTCTGACTGGTGGGCCATACTATGTTCCCCCAAAAGGCCTGTCTTGTCTCAGATCTGGTCGCGGTGAACCACTACCTGCTTTCTCAGGAAAGGCCCCTCTTCAGAGCTCTCCTGGCATTTGAAATCCTCATATCAGTAGGTACCAAGGAATACTTAGTCTATCCTTGGTTTTTCCAAACAATGGAGCCCACTGGCACTGGAACTGTGACAAGGTCTTGGTATTCTCTGTCTTCCTGGAGCCCAAGGTAAGGGAGTTTCTTCACCAAGGAAGTGAGGTAGGTCGCTTCATTCAGGAACTGAGTGAGTTTACTGCCTTTGCAACCACTTTGTCCTAACAGGTGATTGCAAGGTTCCCATGAGGTGGAGGCTGCCCCTACTTCCCGAGACAGTTTCAACAGTTAGAATGGTATATCAACCATAGGAATCCGGGAACAGCTCTCCACACAGGCCTGGTTTGGTCCCTCTTCTCTACATTAAGAAAAGAGAGGCTGATTCAGACACAATGCTTCATCCTGAGTACGTTGTTTGCCATGGAAGATGACTTTTGCTCTCTCAGGTCCTTCATAGCTGCCTATGTCTTCTCCAGGGATCGTTTCTGCTTAAAACTTTGAGGATCTCAGCATCTGGAAGATCCCCTACATTCCTGTATTGTAAGACCAACTCTGTCGCTGCTCTTCTGTAAAGTTAGATTGAGGGAACAGTGTTTGGTTAGGCTTAATAACAGGTTCGAGTTGGATTAAGAATCATTCTGAGCGATGAATAATGGTATTGGGAATGTGCGATATTTACAAGAATATTTAGGTGAAATATAAGTATGAAAACAGAAATCTAGGTAAAATTTGAAGCCCAGAAGGGCATTGGGCCTTTAATTGGGATACTTAGCTTTGACTTACGTTCTGCACAGATGTCTTAAATAAATCCATATACAATGTCATAGGACCTTGTACCTTGGATGATTGAATGTCACGAGAATATTCAGTCAAAAAGCTATAGTCGGTAGGATTAGGAAAAGTGTCGGTAGGTTTAGAAAGAATAGTGATTATAGGTTTTGGAGGAAATGTTTTTAGCAATTGGGTTTCGGTTAGAAAGTGAATTTAAATGTCAGCACATGTGAAGAGTCAGTCAAAATGATAAACTGGGAAAATATTTAGGAAAGCAGAAATCAATAGAGACATTAGGATATCAGGCAAAGTATAAAGTGAGTGATAGGATTACACATTTTCAACAGGCTTGAGGTTGAATATATAATCTTAGGAGGAAACAAATATATAGTCACCAATAGGATTGACATTTGAGAGCGGTAGCAACCTGGACAGGAATATTTTTAGTAACCCATGCTCACTTTTCATTTAGGTTTTGGTACAATCATAACTGTGACCTTTGTATTTTGTTTCCAGAATATTACTGTGATAACATGTACATGTAGATCAGGTGACATGAGTATTTCTTCCACCATTTTTGGGAACAATATTGTGAAGACGTATAAGTTAGTACTGGGGGTACAAATAGGTGTACCCTGTGTCTATGAATATAGAGATAATGCATGAATAGACCATACTGTGAATAAATAGTATTACTGGTTCCAACTTTGAATAATGGATTGAATTGATAAATGAAAACATAGAGGAAATCTTATATTGATATATATACATTCATTAAAACCAAATATACATCTAATGGTAATATTAGGGTTATGGTTCATCATGAAGAGTGTGTGAGTTTTGCTTCAAAAATGATTAAGGAAATCGAAAAAGAAACCTCATGAAAAGATCAGTCAAGAAATATGGAGTTATACATGTGTTCTGAAGCAGGAAGTGATTGAAAATGAAACAAATGCCTATTAATTTTCGAATTTCTAGATGAAATATATATTTTATGATGTGCATAAACGGAAGAAATTGCAATGTACCAGTGTTGAATAAAAATGAATTTCAAAATACACGTCATGTCCCATAGAAATCTATTTGCATTGATGTTAAACTGGGTAAGTTACTGCAGAAATACAAGGATTTGTATGCACCATTCACTGAAGATAGTTCTCAGTATGAGGAAACAAATATGTTTTTCAGGTGTGTGAATATTCCTGGGAATAATCTAGTGAAAAGTTGATTAAAAATCCACATACATGAAGATGAATTATTTTAGGGAGTGTATAATAAGACACATATTTCATATTTTGAAAAATCTGGAGAGTATGTATACACACACACACACAAACAGACTTTAAAAAGTAGGAATATATATGCCAATTGAAATTCACCATGAAATATATATCATCCACAGATCAGAAATATTTATTTTACTGAACATGGGTTTTTGTGTAAAGTTGTTCAACCAGGAAGCTCACCCATTGGTTGAATTTTCAGTTCCAGCATCATTTAGGAAGAGTGAACTATTCTAACAATTTGTATCTGCCAAGTGAGCCATCTCACAAGAATGTACGTGTGATTCCAGGTAGGATTCTATATGTGCATATAAAATTACATGTGCTGAATAGGCTGCAGAGAAAGGGAGTCAGGTATTCACATATTTGTTAACTTTAGAAACACATGGAGAAATATTTCAAAAAAAAATTGACTAGATTTATAACTCCTACCCTATATAATGCAAAAGGCAAGTCCCACTATACAACATGCATCCTCTGAACTGCTTATATTTCTATTCTGTTTGGTTTTTTATTCTCCATCATATTAGGATTAGTAGTCAGAGTCTAGTAATGTAGTGGTTAGTGTCATGGATTCAGTATTTCTAATGGAAATTTGGAAAATGAATCCAATGTGTATGTAAATATATGCTACACAAAAATCTTCCCACTCTCATCCAGAAAAATGCCTTGACATTACCTTCGCACCAAGAAAGACACAATTAGAGGAGAAGAATTAGAAAATGTGTGAATATATATATTCAATGAAAAATCCTCAGAAATTCACAACCTTGGAGGTGGTAGAGGAGTTTCCAAAAGTAAGGGACAGGATAAACACTCCACAAACATGGAGCTCTGCTGGCCTAAAGACTTCTTGAGAAATGCCTCTGAGTTTGGGCACTTGAAATATATGTTGTTTTCAGGAGCTTTAGCTTCTTTCTAGTGAGACCATCAAAGCTGGGTCTGCATCTATGTGACCTGGAGGACATGGCATCTTATTTTTCAATGAACATGAGGCAGCAGTGCTGGTTTCTCTCTTTGCAGGTAAACTGTGGCCACTGGGGGCTAAGTGTCTCCCCGTTTGGACTGTGAAGCAATTTGGTCATGATCCACTTTTCGTTGTGTTTCTTGCTGCTGCACTGGGAGTTTGGTGTTTGCTTCATGAAATACAACGAGTTTATCTGGGACACAGTGCTGGAGGGAGTTCTGTCACGTGTGGTGGGTCAGTGTCTGCAGGAGAATGCACCAACCAGGCTTCTATCCAGATAGCTTTCCCCCTTGACCATAGCAACCTGATTCTGAACAATGCCCTGAAACCTCTGCATATAACAAGAGGCCTTTACATAGAAGGGTCTGCTGCCTGCACCATTTCAGTCACAAGGCATTTGGAATCCAATGCTAGATCCTCATGGCCGTACCACTGATGTTTTATCACACACCTGCCCACCACTGCTCTAGGTCCACTTCTCAGCAGACTCCAACTTACTGGCATCTGTGTTCTACACCATGTTAAAGAAACCCAGTCAATCTAGGCACTCTCTGGTATACTCATGATCAGCAACAGGACATCCAAAGGTTCTCCAGTGCCACCTGGTCATGGTAATTTTAAAAATTTCATGATATTTATGTAACCATTTTCAAGGATGAAGTTGGAGGCATTGTGGGTTTCAATTATTCAGAAACCATTAAATGGTGAGGAATCTCATTTTAATGAAAGCTCTGGAGAACTCTCACAGGCAAGGCTTCCCAAATAGTGGCCAAAACGTCACTTGAAGCCAGGCCCATTGAGGTCTAAAATGTGAGGTCCATGTGTGTTTTGACTCTCAATTGTGGCTGCCAAGTCTTTCAGAATAAAATTATGTGATTCTCTGGCTGAGAGTCCCAGTGAACTGTGGAAAGTCCCCCTGGGACTAGATCACAGCTTCCAATGGCGACTCTCATGCGTTGCCTCCGAAAATCTTAACACAATTCATGGCAATTCTTCTCTGAGGTCAGTTCAAGAACTGAGTCTCTAAGGGGAATCACACCAGAATTCAACCCAGGTTGAACCAGTAATCTCTCACAATTAAAACCTAAACACTCCCACATGACCCTCATCTTCTTCCATATAGACACTCATCATAACCTCTGGCTGGAGGTTTCCATGAGGGCACAGCCCAAGACAGTGTCCAAAATAAGCTTCCTTGTCCCTCATTTGCCTAAAGTCACGTTTGCCTGGACACCCTTCCTATGAACCAGGAGTGATCAAATAGGCCTGACATTTATACTGCTCCACTTCTCCAATTTGAGGCCTACTGACTGAGGGGTTTAAATTCTTTTTGGGAATTGGACGCATGAGAAAACACAAGAACTATGGGCAAGCCACTGCAGAGCTTTGAAGAACCCATTTGACACAAAGGATCCCTATTCTTCCTTGATGGAAGTAAGTGCCCTACCAGAGGAAGGCAAGAGACTTCATCCACAATGACTCTACTTTTAGCCATTTTGGTTTTGGATGCACATATGGAATCTTTCTTTAGATCCATAAGGTGCATAGAATCTAAGCCACAGCCTCACACAGGGCCAAGAGGCTGATTCAGACACATCCCTTTCCAAAGCAATTAAGCAAAGAGCCACAGGAGATGCACATTTATTTCCAATTGAAAAGTCTTTTGTTAAGGCTTCCAAAAGTTTTGGCCTGAGGAAAACACCTTCCTGACATTCAGGGCAACAGAAAAATATGTATGCATAAGGCCCAAAGCAGGGTTTCTCCACTGAGATATTCCTGGTCACACTGCTATCTGAGTTTTCTGAGATGCTCGGCCATTCCATTCAGCTATCCAGTACATGGCCATTTCACAGACCTTGGAGGTGGTACATATCTTGGACACACAACCATGAGTCTATTCTTGAGAGTGACCAGAATTGAGTAAGAAATCAGGAACTTAGGAAGATTGCAGGTGTTGCCCATCCATAAGGCAAGCCGCAGTCCATTCATAAATTGGGCAGGATGAATGCTGGGAAGCTTTCTACTAGACAGGACACATCCATTGATGCATTCTCTTTTCTAATGTCTACAACCACTAACACAGTGGGATACACAGACATAGAAAAACTCGCATTGTCAAAGGACTTAGAAGAATCAGATAATTCCAAACCAAACAAACCTCCTTTCCTACCTATTCTGAGAACATGAGACAAAACCACAAACCCCACCCGAACTCACAAATTCAACTTCTTCCCCCAAGTAGGTCTGTGACTATCCGGAATGTCCTCTGACTTGTGGGCCATACTGTGTTCTCCCGAAATGGCCTGTCCTGCCTCAGATCTGGTCACCTTGGCCAACTCTGTGAAGTTGTCAGGAGCCAGTGTTGAGCCACTACCTGCTTTCTCAGGAAAGGCCCCTCTTCAGAGCACTCCTGGCATTTGGCCATCCTCACATCAGTAGGTACCAAGAATGACTGACGCTGTCCTTGGTAAATCCAACAAGTGAGCCCACTGGAACTGTGACTGGGACTGGCTCTGGGTGCCTGGCTACTTGGGTCACAAGTTCAGAGAGTTCCATCACCAAGGAAGTTAGGAAGGTCATTTCTTCGGGAACTGAATGAGGTCACTGCCGTGGCAACCACTTTGTCCTAACACTTGCTTCCAAGGGTCCCATGAGATGGAGGCTGCCCCTAATTCCTGAGACACTTTCAAAAGTTAGAATGGTATACCAACCATAGGTACCCAGGAACAGCTCTCCACACAGGCCCGGTTTGCTCCATCTCCTCTACGTTAAGGATAGAGAGTTGATTCAGACTCAACCCTTCATCCTGACCAGGTTGTTTTCCATGGAAGATTACTTTTGCTCTCTCCGGTCCTTCATAGCTGCCTACATCTTCTCCAGGGATAATTTCTGCATTGACCTTTGAGGTTTTCAGCAGGTTGAAGATCCCCTACATTCCTGTATTGTAAGAACAAATCTGTCCCTGCTCTTCTGAATACTTAAATTGATGGAACAATGTATGGTTAGTGTTATTAACATGTTCAATTAAAACCAAAACACTACCACATGGCCCTTATATTCTTCCATATAGACACTCATCTTTACGTCTGGCTGGAGGTTTCCACAAGGGGCGAAGCCCAAGACAGTGTCCAAAATAAGTTCCCTTGCCCCTCATTTGCCTAAAGTCTGGGTTTCCTGGACACCCTTCCTGTGAACCAGGATTGATCAAATAGGCCTGCCATTAATAATGCTCTTTTTCTCCTTTTTGAGGCCTACTGAACGTGAGGTATAGATTCTTTATGTGATTTGGAGTCATGTGAAACCCAAGCACCTTTTCTCGTCTTTGAAGAACTCATTAGACCCAAAGGATCCCTATTCGTACTTGATGGAGGTGAGGAGCCTAACAGAGGAAGCAAGAGACTTCATCCACAATGTCTGATCTTTTTGCCATTTTGGTTTTGGATGCACACATGGGATCTTTCTTTAGATCCATCAGGTGCTGAGATTGTAAGCCACAGCCTCACACAGAGCCGAGAGGATGATTTAGACACATCCTTTTCTAAAGCAATTAATCTAAGAGCCACGGGTGATGCTCATTCATTTCCATTTGAAAGCAGTTTCTTCAGGCTTCACAAACTGGTGGTCTGAGGCAAAGACCTACCTGACATTCAGGTCAACAGAACAGTAGGTAAGCAAAAGGCACAAAGCAGGGTTTCTCTACTGAGACTTTACTGGTCACACTGATATCTGAGTTTTCTGAGATCCTCCCCATTCATTTCAGGTATCCAGTAAATGGCCATGTCACAGAGCTCGGAGGTGGTACATATCTTGGACAAAAAAAAATGAGCCTATTCTGGAGAATGGCCAGAATTCAGGAAGAAAACAGGAACTAAGGAAAATAGTAGGTGTTGCCCATCGATAAGGCAAGCAACAGTCCATTCATAAATTGGGCAGGATGTGTGCTGGAATGCTTTCTACTTGTCAGGACACATGCATTGATGCATTCACTTTTCTCATATCTTCAACCACCGACAAAGTGGGATACACAGACATAGAATCACTCACCATGTCAAATGACTTATTAAAAACAGTCCACTCCAAACCAAACAAACTGCCTTTCCTACCTATTCTCAGAACATGAGACAAAACCATAAACTCACATCTACACCCACAAAGGCATATCGTTTACCCACATAGGTCTGTGAGTAACCAGAGTGTCCTCAGACTGATAGGCCATACTATGTTCCCCCGAAATGGCCTGTCCTGTCTCAGATCTGGTCTCCTTTACCAACTCTCTAAAGTTTTCAGGAGCCATCGGTGAGTCACTACCTGCTTTCTCAGGAAAGGCCCCTCTTCAGAGCTTTCCTGGCATTTAGTGATCCACAAGAAAGACTGACTCTGTCCTTGGTAAATCCAAACAAGTGAACCCACTGGGAAAGGGACTGGGACTGGCTCTTGGTGCCTGGCTTCCTGGATCCCAAGTTCAGAGGGTTCCATCACCAAGGAAGTGAGGTAGGTCACTTCCTTCGGGAACTGAATGAGGTCACTGCCTTGGCAACCACTTTGTTCTAACATTTGCTTCCAATGGCTCCATGACATGGAGGCTGCCCCTACTTCCTGTGTCACATTCACAAGTTAGAATGGTATACCAACCATAGGCACCCGGGAACAGCCAGAGTCTACTAGGGTATGGCTTACTGTCAGGAATTCAGTATTTCAAATAGAAAATAGGAAAATGAATCTAATGTGTATACAAATATATGCTAGACAAAAATCTTCCCACTGTCCTCCACAACAATGCCTTGATATTTCCTTCACCACAAGTAAGACACAATTAGTGGAGAATAGTTTGAAAATCTGTGAATATATATCTGGAAAAAAAATGAATGGAGTTCACAACCTTGGAGGTGGTAGAGGAATTTCCAAATGTAAAAGAAAGGATAAACACTCCACAAACATGGAGCTCTGGTGGCCTAATAAATTTTTGAGAAACTGCCTCTGAGTTTGGGCCCTTGAAATATTTGTTGTTGTCAGGAGCTTTAGCTTCCTTTGTAGTGAGACCATCAAATCTGGGTCAGCATCTATGTGACCTGGATGACATGGTTCCTTATTTTCTATTGAACATGAGGCAGCAGTTCTGAATTCTCTCTTTGTAGGTAAACTGAGGCCACTGGGCTCTAAGTGTCTAACCGTGTGGTCTGTGAAGCCATTTGGTCATACTCGAATTTTTGTGGTGTTATTTACTGCAGTACTCTGAGTTTGGTATTGGCTTCATGAAGTACAAGGAGATAAACTGGGACACAGTCCTAGAGGGAGTACTCTCATGTGTGGTGAGTGAGGGTCTGCAGGAGAATGCACCAACCAGGCTTCTATCCCAAAAAGCTTGCACCCATGTCCACAGCAACCTGATTCTGAACATTGCCATGAAACCTCTCCATATAACAAGATCCCTTTATTTGTAAGGGTCTGCTGGCTGCACCATGTCAGTCACAATCCATTTGGAAGCCAAGGGAACATCCATGTGGCCCCACGACAGATGTTTTATCATACACCTGCCAACCACTGCTCTAGGCCCACTACTCAGCAGGCTCCAACTTTCTGGCATCTCTGTTCTACAACATTTTCATGAAACCCAGTCAATCAGGGCACTGTCTGGTATACTCGTGATCAGCAACAGACATCCAAAGATTGTCTAGTGCCACCTGTTCATAGGAATATCAAAAATTTTATGGTGTTTATCTAGCCAATTTTCAAGGATGAAGTTGGAGGCACTGTGGGTTTCAATTCATTCAGGAACCATGAAATAGTGAGGAAGCTCATTTCAATGAAAGCTCGGGACAACTCTCACAGGCAAGGCTTCCCAAGGAGTGGCCAAAAGGTCACATGAAGCCAGGCCCATTGAGGTTTACAATTGAGGTCCATGTGTGTTTTGACTCTCAACTATGACTGCTAAGTCTTTCTGAATAAAGTCATGTGATATCCTGGCTGAGAATCCCAGTGCTCTTTGGAAAGCCAACCTGGGCCTAGATCTCAGTCTCCAAGGGCAACTCTCATGTGTGGCCTCCTAAATTCCAAACACAATTCATGCCAATACATCGCTGAGATCTGTTCCAGAACTCAGTCTCTAAAGGAAATCACACAAGAGTTAAAGCCCAGGTTGACCCTGGAATCTTTTCCAACCGTAACACAAATGACCACAATTAAACCAAAACACTCCAACATGGCCCTCATCTTCTTCCATATAGACAGTCATAATAAACTCTGGTTGGAGGTTTCCATGAGGGGCGCAGCCCAAGACAGTGTTCAAAATAAGCTCACTTGCCACTCATTTGCCTAAAGTCAGGGTGACATGGAAACCCTTCCTGTGAACGAGGGGTGATCAAATAGGCCTGCCATTAATAGTGCTCTACTTCTCCAATTTGAGGCCTACTCTCTGTGGGGTATAGATTCTTTATGAGAATTGGGGTCATGAGAAAACCCAAGCACCTATGGGCTACCCTCTGAAGGGATTTGAAGAACCCATTTGAGTGAACCAAGGAGTTGGATCAAAAGACTTTAGATATAGGGTTTTGGTTAGAGAGTGAATGTAAATTTCAGCATATGTGAAGAGTCAGCCACAGTGATGAACTGGGGAAAATGTGTAGGAAAGCAGATATCAATAGAGATATTAGGAAATCAGGCAAAGTACAAAGAGAGTGATAGGATAAGACATTTTTAACAGGGTTGAGTTTGAATATACAATCTTAGGAAGAAACAAATATGTAGTCACCAATAGGAATGATATTCGAGATCATTAGTGAATCAGGACATGGATGTTGTTAGTAATACATGCTCACTTTCAATATAGGCTTTGGTACAATCATAGGTGTGACACTTGCATTTTTTGTCAGGAATATTACTGTGATGAAATGCATATGTATATCAGGTGACTAGAATATTTCTTCCACCATTTTTGAAAGCAATATTTTAAAGGCTTATAAATTAGTATTGGGGATACAAATAGGTATACCCTGGGTCTATGAATATAGAGATGATTCTTTAATAGACCATACTGTGAATAAATAATATAACTGGTTCAAAATTTAAATAATGGATTGAATTGATATCTGAAAATATACAAGAAATCTTACATTGATATACATACATTCATTCCGAACAGTTATACATCTAATGATAATATTAGTGTTACGGTTTATTATGAAGAGTGTGTGAGTTTTGTTTCAAAAGTGATTATGGAAATCGAAAATAATGTGTTTGGAAAGAATCTCATGAAAAGAACCGTCAAGAAACATGGAGGAATACATGTCTTCTCAAGTAGGAAGTGATTGAAATTGAACCAAATGCCTATAAATTTGTAAAATTGTGGATGAAATGATATATCCTATATTGCCCATAAACTGCAGAAATAGTAATGTACCAGTGTTGAATTAAAATGAACTTCAAAATACACATCATGTCCCATAGGTGTCTACTTGCATTGATGTTAAACTGGGTGAGTCACTGTAGAAATATTAGGATTTCTTAGCACCATTCCCTGAAGTTAGTTTTCAGTAGTAGGAAACAAATATGTATTTCAGTGGATGTATATTTCTAAGAATAATCTTGTGAAAAATTGATTATATATCCCCATACAGGAACATGAATTAATTTAGGCAGTGTATAGTAAGACACTTATATTTCATATTTTGAAAATCTGGAGACGATATATATATATAGACACAAACACACACACATTATAATGTAGCAATATATATGCCAATTGAAATTCATCATGAAAAATAACTCATCTGCATATCAAAAAATATTCATTATACTGAACATGGATTATGTATAATGTTGTTCATCTAGGAAGGTCACCCATGGGTTGAATTTTTAGTTCCAACAGCCTTTAGGAGAAGTGATCTCTTCTCACAATTTGTATCTGCCAAGTCAGCCACCTCACACGAATGTACGTGTGAAACCAGGTAGGATTCTATTTTTGCATATAAAAATACATGTGCTTAATAGGCTAAAGAGAAAGAGAGACAGAAATTCACATATTTCTTAACTTTAAAAACACATGGAGAATTATTTCAACAAATAATTGACTAGATTTATAACTCCTACCTTATATCATGCAAAAGGCAAGTACAACTACACACCATGCCTCTTCTGAACTGCTTGTATTTCTATTCTGTTTTGGTTATTTTTCTCATCATATTAGTATTAGTAGTCAGAGTCTATAAGGGTATGGGCTAGTGTCAAGGATTCAGTATTTCGAATGAAAAATTGAAAAATGAATCCAATGTGTATGCAAATATGTGCTACAAAAAAATCTTCCTTCTCTCATATAGAAGAATGACTTGACATTACCATTGCCCCAAGTAAGTCACAATTAGAGGAGAAGAGTTAGAAAATCTGTAAATATATATCTGCAACGAAAATGCTCAGGAGTGCACAACCTTGGAGGTGGTAGAGGAGTTTCCAAAAGTAAGTGACATGGGAAATACTCCACAGACATGAAGATCTGCTGGCCTAAACACTTCTTGAGAAACTGCCTTTGAGGTTGGGCACTTGAAATATATGTTGTTTTCAGGAGCTTTCGCTTCTAGCTTTCGACCATCTAGGCTGGGTCTGCATCTATGTGACCTGGAGGACATGGCATCTTATTTTCCAATGAACATGAGGCAGCAATGCTGAATTCTCTCTTTGTAGGTAAACTATTGCCACTGGGGGCTAAGTGTCTCCCCGTGTGGACTGTGAAACCATTTGGTCATCTTCCACTTTTCGTGGTGTTTCTTGCTGCTGCACTGGTAGTTTGGTATTGGCATCACGAAATACAAGGAGTTCAACTGGGACACAGTGCTGGAGGGAGTTCTGTCACGTGTGGTACTTGTACCCTGGTCTACAGTAGAATGCACCAACCAGGCTTCTATCCCACATAGCTTGCCCCCTTGATCATAGCAACCTGATTCTAAACATTACTCTGAAACTTCTCCATATAACAAGATGACTTTATATACAATGGTCTGATGGCTGCACCATGTCTGTCTCAAGACAATTGAAAGTCAATGGCAGATCCACATGGCCCCACCACAGATGTTTTATCACACACCTTCCCACCACTGCTCTAGGCCCACTACTCTGCAGTCTCCAACTTTCTGGCATCTCTGTTCTAAACATTTTCATGAAGTCCAGTCAATCAAGGCACTGTCTGGTATACTCATGATCAGCAAAAGTACATCAAAAGGTTCTCCAGTGCCATCTGGTCATGAAAATTTCTAAACATTCATGGTATTGATCTAGACAAATTTCAAGGATGAAGGTGGAGGCACTGTGGGTTTCAATTCATTCAGGGACCATTAAATGTTGAGGAAGCTCATTTCAATGAAAGATCTGGAGAACACTCACAGGCAAGGCTTCCCAAAGAGTGGCCAAAAGGTCACATGAAGCCAGGCCCATTGAGGTCTACAATGTGAGGTCCATGTGTGTTTTGACTCTCAACTATGGGTGCCAAGTCTTTCAGAATAAAATCATGTGATATCCTAGCTGAGATTCTCAGTACTCTTGGGAAAGCCACCCTGGGCCTAGATCTCAGTTTCAAAGGGCGACTCTCATGTGTGGCCTCCTGAAATCGCAACACAATTCATGGCAATACTTATCTGAGGTCAGTTCCAGAACTCATTCTCTAAGGGGAATCACACCAGTGTTCAAGCCCAGTTGGACCCAGTCATCTCTTCCATCTGCCACACAAATGACCACAATTAAAACCAAAACACTCCCACATTGTCCTCATCTTCTTCCACATAGACACTCCTCATAACCTCTGGCTGGAGTTTTTCATGAGGGGCACAGCCCAAGACAGTGGCCCAAATAAGCTTTCTTGCCCCTCATTTGCCTAAAGTCAGGGTGGCCTGGACACCCTTCCTGTGAACCAGGAGTGATTAAATAGGCCTGCCATTAATACTGCTCCACTTCTCCACTTTGAGGCCTTCTTACTGTGGGGTTTAGTTTATTCTTTTTTTAAAAAAAATTGAAATTTAATTGGAAAGTTAAAAAAAATTGTATTGAAGAATATTAAATTTCTTATGCAAAAGCCTTTATCTTGTTTGTGAGGGAAACCTTGATGCCTTGCCAATCTGGTTATATGGAGACACTGAAAATTTTCTGTTACATACTACATGGATGAATGGCTACAGCACATCGTTTTTTCAAACTGAAAGGCAGATAACAGCAAGTAAGATAACAAATAAAAGCCAATTTTATTAAAAAATAAAGTTGTAAAATGTCTCAAATATTGGAAATTAAATTCCTTTTTTTTTCTTTTTTTTTTGGTTGTTCAAAAGCTCATGCTATATCATCTTTCATACATTTGACTCATTTGGGTTATGAACTCCCATTTTTACCCCAATACAAATCGTAGAATCACATCAGTTACACACTCACGTTTTTACATAATGGCATATTAGTGATTGTTGTATTCTGCTACCTTTCCTATCCCCTACTATCCCCCTCCCCTCCCCAACCATCTACCCTCTATACCTCATCTGCTATTGTTCAATTCTCTCCCTTGTTTCCCCCCCTTTCCCCTCACAACCTCTTATATGGAATTTTGTGTAACATTAAGTGTCTCCTACCATTTCCATATGCTTTCCATTCTCTCTCCCTTTCTCTCCCCCCACTCATCTCCATTTAGTGTTAATATTTTCCTCATGCTCTTCTTCCCTGTTCTGTTCTTATTTGCTCTCTTTATATCAAAGAAAACATTTGGCATTTGTTTTTTAAGGATTGGCTAGCTTTGCTTAGCATTATATGTTCTAATGCCATCCATTTCCCTTCAAATTCAATGATTTTTGTCATTTTTTAATGCTGCATAATACTCCATTGTGTATAGATGCCCCTTTTTTATCCATTCGCCTATGGAAGGTCATCTAGTTTGGTTCCACAGTTTAGGTATTATGAATTGTGCCGCTATGATCAGTGATGTGGCAGTATCCCTATAGTGCGCTCTTTTAAGATCCTCAGGGAATAGTCCGAGAAGTGAGATAGCTGGGTCAAATGGTGGATCCTTTCCCTGCTTTCCCAGGTATCTCCATACTGCTTTCCAAATTGGCCTCAACATTTTCCAGTCCCACCAGCAGTGTACAAGTGTACCCTTTTCCCCACATCCTCGCCAACACTTGTTGTTTGATTTCATAATGGCTGCCAATCTTACTGGAGTGAGATGGTATCTTAGGGTGGTTTTGACTTGAATTTCCCTAACTGCTAGAGATGGTGGGCATTTTTTCATGTTCTTGTTGATGGATTGTATGTCCTCCTCTGTGAAGTTTCTGTTCAGGTCCTTGGCCCATTTGTGGATTGGTTTATTTGTTATCTTATTGTTTAATTTTTGAGTTCTTTGTATATTCTAGATATTAGGGCTCTATCTGAAGTGTGAGGGGTAAAAATTTGTTCCCAAGATGTAGGCTCTCTATTTACCTCTCTTATTGTTTCTCTTGTTTCGAAAAAAACTTTTTAGTTTAAGTAAGTCCCATTTGTTGATTCTTGTTATTAACTCTTGTGCTATGGCTGTCCTATTAAGGAATTTGGAGCCCAACCCCACAGTATGTACATCATAGCCAAATTTTTCTTCTATTAGATGCAGTGTCTCTGATTTTATATCTTGCTCCTTGATCCATTTAGAGTTAACTTTTGTGCATGGCGAGAGAAAGGGATTCATTTTCATTTTGTTGCATATGGATTTCCAATTTTCCCTGGACCACTTGTTGAAGATGCTATCCTTCCTCCATTGCATGCTTTTAGGCCCTTTTTCAAATATAAAAAAGTTGTACTTTTGTGGATTGGTTTCTGTGTCCTCTATTCTGTACCATTGGTCCAGCTGACTTTTGTGATACCAGTACCACGCTGTTTTTGTTACTATTGCTTTGTAGTACAGTTTGAACTCTGTTATCGCTATACATCCTGATTCACACTTCCTGCTTAGAATTGCTATTGCTATTCTGTGTCTATTGTTTTTCCATATGAAATTCATGATTGCTTTATATATTTCTACAAGAAATGCCATTGGGATTTTGATTGGCATTGCATTAAACCTGTAGAGAACTTTGGGTAATATCGCAATTTTGATGATGTTAGTTCTGCCTATACATGAACAGGGTACATTTTTCCATCTTCTAACATCTTCTTCTATCTCTTTCTTTAGAGTTATGTAACTTTCATTGTATAAATCTTTCACCTCTTTTTTTAGGTTGATTCCCAAGTATCTTATTTTCTATGAGGATATTGTGAATGGAGTGGTTTTCCTCATTTCAATTTCAGAAGTTTTGTTGCTGATATACAGGAATGCCTTTGATTTTTTCTTGTTGATTTTATATACTGGCACTTTGCTGAATTCATTTATTAACTCTAGCAGTTTCTTTGCATACCCTTTAGGGTTTGTTAAATATATTATCATGTCATCCTCAAATAGCGAATATTTAAGTTCTTCTTTTTCTATTTTTATGCCTTTAATTTCTTTTGTCTGTCTAATTGCTCTGGCTAGTATTTCAAGAACTAAACTAAATAGAAGTGGTGATAGAGGGCATCTCTGTCTTGTTCCAGATTTTAGAGGGAATGCCTTCAGTTTTTCTCCATTTAGGATGATGCTAGCCTGAGGTTTAGCATATATAGCTTTTACCATGTTGAGGTAAGTTCTTGTTATCCCTAATTTTTATAGTGTTTTGAACATAAAGGAATGCTGTACTTTGTCAAATGCTTTATCTACATCTATCGAGATGATCATATGGTTTTTGTCTTTAAGTCTATTGATGTGGTGGATTACATTTATTGATTTCTATAAATTGATCCAGGCTTGCATCCCAGGGATGAATCCTACTTGATCATAAAGCACAATTATTTTGATATGCTTTTGTATTCAATTCACCATGATTTTATTGAGAATTTTTGCATCCAAGTTTATTAGAGGTATTGGTCTGTAGTTTTCTTTCTTTGAAGTGTCTTTGTCTGGTTTTGGAATCAGGGTGATGTTGGCCTCATAGAATGAATTTGGAGGAACTCCTTCTTTTTCTATTTTTTGAAATTGCTTGAAAAGTATTGGTATTAATTCTTCTTTGAGGGTTTTGTAGAACTCCACTGTATACCTATCCGGTCCAGGGCTCTTTTTGGTTGGTTGTCTTTTGATGGTTTCTTATTTTTCTTCCTTTGTTATTGGTCTATTTAAATTGTGGGTGTCTTCCTGACTCAATCTGGGCAGATCATATGACTTAAGAAATTTATCGATATCTTCTTTATCTT
The DNA here is from genome assembly GCF_048772815.1 of Callospermophilus lateralis. Taxonomy (NCBI): domain Eukaryota; kingdom Metazoa; phylum Chordata; class Mammalia; order Rodentia; family Sciuridae; genus Callospermophilus; species Callospermophilus lateralis. Next base: position 36,636 of record NW_027512647.1, on the reverse strand, counting down.
CTATTTTATTGGAATATAGGGTTTCAAAATACTTTCTAATTATCTTCTGTGTTTCTGTAGTGTGTGTTGTGATATTTCCATCTTTATTCCATATGTTAGTAATTTGAGTTCTCTCTCTTCTTCTCTTCGTTAGCATGGCTAAGGGCCTGTCGAACATATTTATTTTTTCAAAGAACCAACTCTTATTTATTTCAATTTTTACAATGTAGATTTTTTGTTTCAATTTCATTGATTTCTCCTCTAATTTCAATTATTTCTTGTCTTCTACTACATTTGATGTTGTTTTGCTCTTCCTTTTCTAGGTTTTTGAGGTGTAGTGTGAGTTCATTTATTTGTTGTTGTTTTTTTCTTTTTTTGAGGAAAGAATTACAAGAAATGAATTTCCCTCTTAAAACGGCTTTCATTGTGTCCCATACAAACCGGTATGTTGTGTCTCTATTGTCATTTGTCTCTAAGAATTTTTTTATCTTCTCCTTTATGTCTTCTGTAACCCACTGATCATTCAGTAACATATTGTGCATTTTCCATGTGATGTAGAATTTTTCCTTCCTTTTTTTTTCATTGATTTAAAGTTTCAATCCATTATGATCAGATATGGTGCATGGTATTATCTCCATACCTTTATATTTACTAAGAGTTTCCCTATTGCATAATATATGGTCTATATTGGAGTAGGATCAATGTGCTGCTGAGAAGAACGTGTATCCACTTGATGATGGTTGATATATTTTATATATGTTGGTTACGTCTAGGTTATTGATTGTGCTATTGAGTTCTATAGTATCTTTATTCAGCTTTTGTCTGGAGGAAGGCAAGAGACTTCATCCACTATGACTGCCCTTTTTGCCATTTTAGTTTTGGATGCACACATGGGATCTTTCTTTAGATCCATCAGGTGCTGAGAATCTAAGCCACGGGCTCACACAGGGCCAAGATGCAGATTCAGAAACATCCCTTTCCAAAGCAATTAAGCAAAGAGCCACAGGTGATGCCCATTTATTTCCATTTGAAACTGTTTTCTTCAGTCTTCACAAAGGGGTTGCCGGAGGCAAAGACCTTCCTGACATTCAGGGCAACAGACAGGGAAGCAAAAGGCCCAAAGCAGGGTTTCTCCACTGAGACTTTCTTGGTCACACTGATATCTGAGTTTTCTGAGATACTCGCCATTCCCTTCAGCTATCCAGTACATTGCCATGTCACAGTGCTTGGGGTGGTACATATCTTGGACACAAAACCATGAGCGTATTCTAGAGAGTGGCCAGAATTCAGGAAGAAAACAGGAACTTAGGAAGATGGCGAGTGTTGCCCATTTATAAGGCAAGCTGCAGTTCATTCATAAATTGCACAGGATGAATGCTGGGAAGCTTTCTAGTAGACTGGACAAATCCCTTGATGCATTTTCTTTTCTAATGTCTACAACCACGGACACAATGGGATATATAGACACAGAAACACTCGCCTTGTCAAATGACTTACTAGAAACAGTCCACTCCAAAACTAACAAACCACCTTTCCTACCTATTCTGAGAACAGGAGACAAAACAACAAACCCACAACCACACCCACAAAGACACCTCCTTCCCCCAGTAGGTCTCTGACTATCCAGAGTGTCCTCTGACTGGTGGGCCATGATATATTCCCCCATATTTGGGTGTCCTGTCTCTGATCTGGTCTCCGTGGCCAACTCTGTGATGCTGTCAGAAGCCAGCGATGAGCCACTACCTGCTTTCTCAGGAAAGGCCCCTCTTCAGATCTTCCTGGCATTTGGCCAACCTCACATCAGTATGTACCAAGAAAGACTGACTCTCTCCTTGGTAAATCCAAACAAGTTTGACCACTGGGACTTGCACTGGGACTGGCTTTGGGTGCCTGGCTTCCTGGATCCCATGTTCAGAGAGTTTCATCACCAAGGAAGTAAGTTGAGTTCATTTCCTTCAGGAACTGAATGAGGTCACTACCCTGGCAACCACATTTTCCTAACAGTTCCTTCCGAGGGTCCCATCAGATGGAGGCTGCACCTACTTGCTCTGACATTTTCACAAGTTAGAATGGTATATCAACCGTAGGCACCCGGGATCAACTCTCCACACAGGCCTGGTTTGGTCCATCTTCACTACATTAAGAAAAGAGAGGCTGATTCAGACACATCCTTTCATCATGACCAGGATGTTTTCCATGTAAGATGACTTTTGCTCTCTCAGGTCCCTCATAGCTGCCTACATCTTCTCCAGGGATTATTTCTGCATGGACTTTTGATGTTGTCAGCTGGTGGAAGATCCCCTACCTTCCTGTATTGTAAGACCAACTCTGTTCATGCTCTTCTGTAAATGAGATTGAGGGAACAGTGTATGGTTAGGGTTAATAGCATGTTCGATTTGGGTTAGGAATAATTATGCTGGATGAATAATGGTATTGGGAACCTGTGATATTTATAAGAATATAGACGTGAAATATATGTATGAGAACAGAGATCTAGGAAAGATTTGAAGCCCAGATAGGAATTGAAACCACGATTGGTATACTTAGCTTGAATTATGTTCTGCACCGAGGTCTCAGATAAATTGATATACAATGGCATAGGACCGTGTACCTCGGATGTTTGAATGTAGAAGAGAACATGCAGTCAAAAAGGGATAGTCTGTAGGATTAGGAAGATAGTCAGTAGGTTTAGGTAGAATAGTGAGTATAGGAGTTGGACCAAAAGTTCTTTAGCAATAGGGTTTCAGATAGAGAGTGAATGTAAATGTCAGCACATTTGAAGTTACAGTCACAATGATGAACTGGGGACAATATGTAGAAAAGCAGATATCAATAGGGACATTAAGAAATCAGGCATAGTATAAAGTGAGTGATAGGATTAGATATTTTCAAAAGGCTTGAGGTTGAATATATAATCTTAGGAAAAAAACAAATATGTAGTAACAAAGAGGATTGACATTTGAGAGCATTACTCAACCTGGACAGATGTTTTTAATAATCCATGCTCACTTTCCATTTAGGCTTTGGTACAATCATAAGTGTGACCTTTGCATTTTGTGTCCAGAATACTACTGTGATAAATGTATATGTAGATCAGGTGACATGAGTCTTTCTTCCACCATTATGGGGAGCAATATCCTGAAAACTTATAAATTAGTACTGGGGATACGAAAAGGTGTACCCTGTGTTGATGATTATTCAGATGATGCATGAATAGACCATATTGTGAATAAAGTATATAACTGGTTCCAACTTTAAATAATGGATTGAATTTGCATCTGAAAAAAATATATGAAATCTTATATTGATATACATAAATTCATTCCAACCTGTTATATATCTAATGGTAATATTAGGGTTACAGTTTATCATGAAGAGTGAGTTTTGCTTGAACAATGATAATGGAATCGAAAATAATGTGTTTAGAATGAAGTCAAGCGAAAAGACCAGTAGAGAAATATGGAGGAATACATGTGTTCTGAAATAGTAAGTAATTGAAAGTGAACCAAATGCCTATAAATTTGTGAAGTTGTGAATGAAAAAAATATATCCTATGTTGTACATAAACTGAAGAAATTTTAATGTACCAGTGTTTAATAAAAATGAACTTCAAAATACACATCATGTCCCATAGAAATCTATTTGCATTGATGTTAAACTGGGTCAGTTACAGTAGAAATATTAGGATTTGTAAGCACCATTCACTGAACTTAGTTTTCAGTAGTAGGAAACCAATATGTATTTCAGGTGGTTGAGTATTTCTTAGAATAATCTTGTGTAAAGTTGATTATACACCCAAATACATGAATACGAATGAATTTAGGGAGTGTATAATAAGATACATATATTTCATATTTTGGAAATTCTGGAGAATATATATATATATATATATATATATATATATATATATATATACACACACAAATACACACACAAACACACACACACAAATTAATATGTAGAAATATATATGCCAATTGAAATTCATCATAAAATATAATTCATCCACATATCCAAAAATATTCATTTTACTTAACATGGATTTATGTATAATGTTTTTTACTAGGAAGCTCACCCATAGGTTGAATTTTCAGTTCAATCAGTATTTAGGGGGAGTCATCTCTTTTCACAATTTTTATATTCCAATGTCAGTGAGCTCACAAGAATGTACGTGGGATACCAGGTAGGATAGTATATGTGCATAAAAAATACATGTGCTGAATAGGATACAGAGAAAGGGAGACAGGAATTTACATATGTGATAACTTTAAAAACTCATGAAGAAATATTATAATAAAAAGTTGACTAGATTTAAAACACATACTCTTGATAAAGCAGAAGGCAAATACAAGTATACACCATGCTTCCTATGAAAGGACTGTATTTCTATTCAGTTAGGTTTCTTTTTCTCCATCATATTAGGATTAGTAGTCAGATTCTAGTAGGGTATGGGTTGGTGTCAGGGATTCAGTATTTCAAATGGAAAATAGAAAAATTAATCTAATGTGTATGCAAACATGTACTACAGGAACAACTTCCCACTCTCTTCCAGAACAATGGCTTGACATAACCATCACTCCAAGTAAGACACAATTAGAGGAGAGGAGTTAGAAAATCTGTGAATACATATGAGAAATGTAAAATGCTCAGAAGTTCACAACACTGGAAGTAGAAGAACAGTTTCCAAAAGTAAGGGAGAGGGTAAACACTTCACAAACATGGAGCTCTGCTGGCCTAAAGACTTCTTGAGAAACTTCCTCTGTGGTTGGGCACATGAAATATTTGCAATTGTCAGGAAATTTAGTTTCGTTTGTAGTGACACCATGAAATCTGGGTCTGCATCTATGTGACCTGGAGGACATGGTTCCTTATTTTCTAATGAAAATGAGGCAGCAGTTCTGAATTCTCTCTTTGTAGGTAAACTGTGGCCACTGGGAGCTAAGTGTCTTCCCGTGTGGTCTGTGAAGCCATTTGGTCATGCTCCAATTTTCAGGGTGTTTCTTACTCCTGAACTGGGAGTTTCGTATTAGATTCATGAAATACAAGGAGTTCAACTGCGACACAATGATAGAGGGAGTTCTGTCACGTGTGGTTTGTCATGGTCGACAAGAGAATGTACGAACCAGGCTTTAATCCCACATAGCTTTCCCACTTGACTATAGCAACCTGATTCTGAACATTGCCCTGAAACCTCTCCATATAAAAAGATGCCTTTACATATAAGGGTCGGCTGCCTGCACCATGTCAGTCGCAAGTCTTTTGGAAGCCAATGGAAGATCCAGGTGATCCTACCAAAAATATTTATTTACACACCTACAGTCCACTGCTCTATGCCCACTACTCAGCAGGCTCCAACTTACTGGCATCTCTGTTCTACAACATTTTCACGAAACCCAGTCAATCAAGGCACAGTTTGGAACCATCATGATCAGCAACAGGACATTCAAAGTTTATCCAGTGCCACCTGGTCATGGAAATTTCAAAAATTTCATGGTATTTATCTAGCCATTTTTCAAGGATGAAGTTGGAGGCACTGTGGGTTTCAATTAATTCAGGAACCATTAAATGGTGAGGAAGCTCATTTCAATGAAAGCTCTGGAGATCACTCACGGGGAAGGCTTCCCAAAGAGTGGCCAAAAGGTCACATGAATCCACGCCCATTGAGGTATACAAAGTGAGATCCATGTGTGTTTGTATTCTCAACTAAGGGTCCCAAGTCTTTAAGAATTAAATCATGTGATATCCTGGCTCAGAATCCCCGAGCACTGTGGAAAGCCATCCTGGGCCTAGATCTCAGATTACAAGGGTGATTCTCATGCGTGACCTCCTAAAATCCCAACACTATTTTTTGCAATACTTCTCTGAGGTCAGTTCCAGAACTCAGTCTCTAAGGGTAATCACACCAGAGTTCAAGCTCCGGTGGACACAGTCATCTCTTCCAACTACCACACAATTGACCACAATTTAAACCAAAACACTCCCATATGGACCTCATCTCCTTCCATATAGACACTCATCATAACCTCTGGCTGGAGGTTTCCATGAGGGGCGCAGACCAAGACAGTATCCACAATAATCTACCTTGCCCCTCATTTGCCTAAAATCAGGGTGGCCTGGACACGCTTCCTGTTAACCAGGAGTGATCAAATAGGCCTGGTGTTAATACTGTTCTGCTTGTCCAATTTGAGGCCTACTGACTGTCAGATATTGATTCTTTATGTGAATTGGAGTCATGAGAAAACCCAAGCACCTATGGGCTAGCCTCTGCAGGTTTTGAAGAACTTGTTTGACCCAAAGGATTCCTATTCTCACTTGATGGAGGTCAGGAACCTTACAGAGGAAGGCAAGAGACTTCATGCCAATGACTGCTCTTTTGGCCATTTTGGTTTTGAATGCACGCATGGGAAATTTCTTTAGATCCCTCAGGTGCTGAGAATCTAAGCCACTGCCTCATACAGAGCCAAGGGGCTGATTCAGACACATCCCTTTTCAAAGCAGTTAAGGAAAGAGCCACATGTATGCCCAATAATTTCCATTTGAAAACTGTTTTCTTCAGGCTTCACAAAAGGGTGGCCTGAGTCAAAGACCTTCCTGAAATTCAGGAAAACAGAACAATAGGTAAGCAAATGGTCCAAAGCAGGGTTGCTCCACTGAGAATTTCCTGGTCACACTGATACTTGAGTTTTCTGAGATGCTTGCCATTTCTTTCAGCTATCCAGTACATGGCCAGTCACAGAGCTTGAAGGTGGTACATATCGTGAACAAAAAACCATGGTCCTATTCTGTAGAGTGGCCAGAATTCAGAAAGAAAACAGGAACTTAGGAATATAGCAGGTATTGCGCATCAATAGGGCAAGCTACAGTCCATTCATAAATGGGGCAATTTGAATGCTGAGAAGCTTTCTACTAGACTGGACACATCCATTGATGCATTCTCTTTTCTAATGCATACAACCACAGACACAGTGAAATACTGAGACATAGAAACACTCGCCATGTCAAAAGACTTACTAGAAACACTAAACTTCAATCCAAACAAACCGACTTTAATACCTATTCTAGGAAAATGAGACAAAACCACAAACCCACAACAACACCCACAAAGGCACCTCCTTCCCCCAAGTAGGTCTGTGACTATCCAGAGTGTCCTCTGACTTGTGGGCCAAAATATGTTCCCCCAAATTGGCCTGTCCTGTCTCAGATCTGGTCTCCTTGGCCAACTCTGTGAAGTTCTCAGTAGCCAGTGGTGAGCCACTACCTGCTTTCTCAGGAAAAGCCCCGCTTCAGAGATTTCCTCTCATTTGGCCTTCCTCACATCTGTAGGTACCAACAAAGACTGACTCTGTCCTTGCTGAATCCAAACAAGTGAGACCACTGGGACTGGAACAGGGACTGGCTCTGGGTGCCTGGCTTCCTGGATCCCAAATTCAGAGAGTTCCATCACCAAGAAAGTTAAGTGAGGTCCCTTCCTTCAGAAATTGAATGAGGTCACTGTCTTGGCAACCACTTTGTCCTAACTGTTGCTTTCAAGGGTCCCATGATACGGAGGCTGCCCCTACTTTCTGTGACACTTTCACAAGTTAGAATGGTATATCAACAATAGGCACCCAGGAATAGATCTCCACACAGGCCTAGTTTGGTCCAACTTCTCTACGTTAAGAAGAGAAGCTGATTCATTCACAACCTTTTATCCTGACCAGGTTGTTTGCCATGGAAGATGACTTTTGGTCTCTCAGGTCCTTCATAGCTGCCTACCTCTTCTCCAGGGATCATTTCTGCATGTACCTTTGAGGTTCTCAGGAGGTGGAAGATTCCCTACATTTCAGTATTGTAAGATCAACTCTTTCCCTGCTCTTCTGTAAAGTTAGATTGAGGGAACAGTGTATGGTTATGGTTAATAACATGTTCGGTTTGGGTTAGAAATCATTCTGCTGGATGAATAATGGTATTGGGAACTTGCTATGTGTATAAGAATATATAGGTGAAATATATGTATGAAAACAGAAATCTAAGTATGATTTGAAGTCCAGAAGGGCATTGGGCTCTTGATTGGGATATGCAGCTTTGAATTACGTTCTGCAGAGGTGTCTCAATTAAATCGATATACAATGCCATAGGACCTTGTACCTTGGATGAATTAATGTAGAAGGAACATCTAGTCGAAAAGGGATAGTCCGTAGTGAAAGGTTAATAAAATAGGTACTTGTCTCTTCCTGTTTTTCTGTATGCTTAACAAAACACTGTTGAAATCTTGAGAAATGTTTGCTAATCTTGTTTCCAGAATGTTCTGTTCCCAACTGCCAAACTGCAGAATGTACTCCCTCACTCAGTGTCATGCAAAACGCCCACATGCCCTCACCCATTAGTAAACTTCCCTCTCTTCCCTCTCCAAGGAAAGTATATAAGCTGTGCTTAAGGTGTTCTCAGGGCTCTCTGCTCTATTTAAGTGAGTTCTGAGCCACAGCATGCTGAACCCCAAATAAACCCATTGCTGTTGCATGAGACAGACTCTTGGTGGTCTCTTCCTTCGACACTCGCCCGACCTTTACATATTGAGGTTCCACCGAGTTCTGGCAGTGGCAGACGAGAGACCCCAATGGGCTCCTCTCGGAGGAAGTAAGGCGCCTCTTTCTGGTTTCAGGTTTCATGTTAGGGCTTGGCAAAATCTCTGGCGATGAAGAGCCTGAGCTCCTTCCGAAGGTGGCTGAGAGACGTGTCACGGAGACACAGGGCACCTCCCTGGGGGACGCCGCAGAAAACTCGGGAAATTAAGGAACAATAGTCTCCTCAACTCAGTGATATTTTGTTTCAGATTCGGTATTGTCATCCCATCGGGTTTTGCCGGCTACTCATTCCTGGTTTCAGTGTTTGACGTCCATTGCCTGTGTTTATGGTCTTGTCTTATCTGTGTCATGTGTCCTTGCTTTTGCTGTTTGTGTACCTTTCATTATGGGACAGAGCAGTTCAATGCCTCTGTCCCTGACCCTTGATCACTGGAACAAAGTCCGCTTAAGAGCTCAGAATCTTTCTTGTTTTAGTAAAATGCTGGACCTGGCAGAATCTCTGTGCCTCAGAATGGCCCACCTTTGAATTCGGATGGCCCCTAGAAGGATCTTTCTACTTCGCACTAATTTAAAAATTCAGAGATATTATCTCAGCCGGGGACACATAGCCATCTGGATCAACAGCCATATATCTTAACTTGGCAGAACATCTGCAAATCTCCTCCTCCATGGGTGAAGCCTTTCCTTGCCCCTGCCTCTGCTCCTACTCCTTCCCCCATGATCTCTCAAACCCTCTCAACCTCCTCCTCCTCCACCCCCTGTTCTCTCCGAGTCACAGATTTGACTCTACTGGACTCTTCTTCCCTTACTAATCCCCTGCCCTTGTCCCCTAACCCACAACACCCTCAAATGGATTTCCCTGCTGCTGACTCAGCCTCTTTACCATTGGAGGAAGCTAAGCCGGTAATAGGGTCTGATAATGGACCGGTGTTCATGGCCCAGGTAAGTCAGGGGTTAGCCAGGAACCAGGGAATTAATTGGAAGTTATATTGTGCTTATAGATACCCGAGTTCAGGACAGGCAGATAGAATAAATTGAACCATTAAAGAGACCTTAAGAAAATTAAACTTAGAGAACAGCATAAAAGATTGGACTATGCTCCTGCCTTATGCAATGTTTCATGCAAGAAATACTCCCTCTGTTTCTTTGAGTAACCTTAGCCCCTGTGAAATTCTCTATTGTTGCCCTCCTGCAGTAAGGGACCTAAGCCCGACTCAAAGACCTAACCATTCCATCCACACCCCCTTGCTTGACAGACTTAAAGCTCTAAAAAGAACTCAGTGATACCTGTGTAAACAGCTGGCCACTGCCTACCAAACTGGGGACAAAGGGACTCCACATCGATATCAAGTAAGAGACTTCATCTACGTAAGACGACATCAGGTATCATGCTTGAAACCCCGCTGGAAAGGACCATAGCCGGTGCTACTTATAACACCTCCAGTGGTAAAGGTAGATGGAATCAATTTCTGGATCCATGCCTCTCATCTCAAGCCTGCGCCCTGTCCAGACTCTGGCTGGAAACTGGAAAAGACTGGTAAAACCTTCAAATTGCGTATTCGCCATGTGGATAAGTCTGTGGACTCTGTCCTTGGCCACAAGTAGTCCTAAGCCACATCAGCCCATTCAGCAGTGATGGCTGATCACAAATTCTACTGGAAAAGAAGTATAATCTATCTCGCATACAGCCCCCTGAGGGACCTGGTGGCCATCATTCCTCCCAGACATTTGTCAGCTGGCTATAGGTCTTACCTATTGGGATATCCCTGATGAAGAGGATACCACTAAAATTCCATTAAATTACTTCTGTAGCATAGATAATGGAAACAAACATTATGGATGAAGGGACATGCAAGCCAGATGCAGGTTGGCTAGCCTAGATTACTATGTTTGCCGGGCAGACTCTCAAAGCCACAGTCACGGCTGTGTGGGGGGAAAGCCGACTTCTTCTGTAAGTCATGGGGATTTGAGCAAACAGGGGCTGCCTGATGAAACCCAAACTCCTCATCAAATTCAGTACACATCATTGGCCATATTACCAATTAGATAAGAAGAACCGATGGCCCCCAGAGGGGTCTCTAGATCCTCAAATTCTGCGTGACCTTTTCCCTCCTTCACTCACATCCTGAACTATGCTTCTCCAATAGATCCTCACCCTCAGCCTTCTGCTCCAGACATTCTGCTGTCACTCCCACCTCAGCAACCTGATTTCTCCCCTCCAATTACTAGATCAAAAACCCAAACCTCTGCCGGTTCTCAGACCATTGCCTCCTTGCTGAGGCAGCAGTTACTGAAGTACCCCTCCACCCACTCACTCCTCTCTTGTCCTGTCAGTGCCCGCACCGGGTCCCGCCAGGTCTTCTTACCAGCTAAACCAAAGCTCAAACCAGCTGAGGAGAGCCCTCAGTCCCCTATCTAAGATGTAATAAAAATGGCCTTTAAAGTTGGTTTGTCATCACTGAAAACAGTTTACTAATAATTAAACGTCCCTCATATGCGTTTTGAGATACTCACTCCCATCATCCTCTCTGCTCTACCTGTTCTACTGCTCAAGTTTTTGTTGCTAGGAAAATCTCAAACCCGTTTCCCATTATTCTTTTACATCTCTCCTTCCTCATTCTCAGATCCACGGAGCTGATCACAGCCCACCTTCCCCGTCTTCCCCCTCTGCACTAGGCCCACAGAAAAGTCTTAACTGACCTTCTCCAGAAGTCTTCACCATGGCTGACTTTAGGACTTTCAGCAAAAGAGTCCCTATAAAAGAGTTCAATGTAGATAAACTTCCTCTTTTCGTGTTGCCCTGTTCTACTTGGCCAGTGGCTAAAAAAATCAGCACTTCTCAGGTAGACACCCTTTTACTAGTTTTTCACAAAATATGTGAACAAGGCCTCTGTCCTTGAGCTGGGGATTCACAGAGATGGCTACATTTCTAAGATAAAGAAGTTACCAACTGGTCTCCATGGTAACAGCTGGCAGGGGTAAAATAAGAAAGGGAAGAAAAAGCTCTCCCCCTCCCAGGTGTCCTTTAAAAGTTAACTTGCCCAGAACAGGGGAAAAACAGGAACAAATACTGCGTTTTTGAACTTCTGCAGACTGTGAGCTTCTGAGCACCTTCCCTTACATGTTGGGTACAAAATTCTGAAACTACCTAAACTTGAGTTTCAGGGGATTAATTGATTACAACAGAAGCAATGCCCTCTGAATCCGGTTGCAACCAAATAGGACTGTTTCCCTGTCTTTAGTGCTATCTTAGGTGCCTTGCCTTGTCCGTCCTTACAACAGAATAATTCTATATACTTAAACCTTGTTTATGTTTTCATGAAATGGTCAACAGATGTGATTAATCGTGTAATGGTGCAGATGTTTCCCAGAGTGCTCTATTATGAAGCAGGTTCATTTGAAGATCAAATAGGGGGACATACAACCAGGTTCCACTGGGAGCATATATCCCTCACTTTAGCCATCATATTAGGAATAGGATTTGCTGCACGGGTGGGCCCAGGAACCACTGCCCTTGTCCATGTGACACAATAAATTACCCAATTAGAAGCAGCAATAGACCAAAACTAAGATATTAGAAACCACCATCAGAGCTTTGCATGAAACTTTAACCTCTCTCTCTGAAGTTTTTTGACAGAACAGTTGAGGTTTGGACCTCCTCTTCATTAAAGAAGGGGGCCTTTGTGCTGCATTGAGGGAAGAATGTTGTTTTTATGCCGAACATACTGGAGTTGTAATAAAATCTATGAGTAAATTAAAAAGACACATTAAAGAGCATCAACAAGAGAGAGAGAGACCCAAAAAGGGTTGTTTGAGTCTTGGTTCACACAGTGCCCCTGGTTAACTACGTTTTTATCAACCCTGGCCGGTCCAATAATAATCCTCATATTATTGCTAACTATAAAACCCTGTTTTCTCAACCGTGTAATTTCTTTTCTCCAGGCTCAAATTGGACGAGTTAAACTTATGGTAATACCCCACTAGGAGACATAGAATGTGAAACCCCCCAATGATAATTTTTATGATTAAAAGTAGCCAGAAAAAGAAGTGAGGAATGAAAGGTTAATAAAATAAGTACTTGTCACTTCCTGTATTTCCCTATGCTTAACAAAAAACTGTTGAAATCTTGAGAAATGCTTGCAAAACTTGTTCCCAAAATGTGCTGTCCCCAACTGCCAAACTACAGAATGTACTCCCTCACCCAGTTGCATGCAAACTGCCCACTCGTCGTGACCCATCAATAAACTTCCCTCCGTGCCTTCTCCAGGGAAAGTATACAAACTCTACTTAAGCTATTCTCAGGGCTATCTGCTCTATTAAAGTGAGCTCTGAGCCCCAGCATGCTGGAAACCCAATAAACCTTTTGCTGTATCATGAGTACTCTGTTGGTCGTCTCCTTCTCCGAAGCTTGCCCGACATTTACTTGGATGATTGAATGTAGAAGAGAACATCCAGTGAAAAAGGTATAGTTGGTAGGATTAGGAAGATAGTCAGTAGGTTTAGGAAGAAGAGTGAGTATAGAATTTAGAACAAAAGTTCTTTAGCAATACGGTTTCAGTTAGAGAGTGAATGTAAATGTGAGCACAGTTGAAGAGTCAGTCACAATGATGAACTGGGGAAAATATGTAGGAAAGCAGATATCAATAGAGACATTATGAAATCAGGGAAATTATAAAGTGAGTGACAGGACTAGATATTTTGAAAAGGATTGAGTTTGAATATATAATCTTAGGAAAAAACAAATATGTAGACACCAATAGGATTGATATTTGAGAGCATTAGGCAAATTTCAGGTGCATGAATATTTCTGAGAATAATCTTGTGAATAGTTGATTATAAATCCAGATACATGAACATGAATGAATTTAGGGAGTGTATATGAGACACATATATTTCATTTTTTGAAATACCTGGAGAGTGTGTATATATATATATATATATATATATATATATATATATATACACACAAACACAAAACACACACAGACAAAAAAGTAGCAATATATATGTCAATCAAAATTCATCATATAATATATATTATCCACAGATCTAAAAATATTCATTTTACTGAACATGGATTTATGTATAATGTTGTTCAACTAGAAAGCTCACCCATATGTTGAATATTCAGTTTCAATGGGGTTTAGTAGGAGTGATCTTTTCTCTCAATTTGTATCTGCCAAGTCAGCCACCTCACAAGAATGTACGTGTGGTACCAGGTAGCCAACCTGATTCTGAACATTGCCCATAAACCTATCCATATAACAAGATGCCTTTACATATAAGGGTCTGCTTGCTGTACCCTGTCAGTCACAAGGCATTTGGAAGCCAATGGCAGATCAACATGGCCCCACCACACATGTTTTATCACACACCTTCACACCACTGCTCTAGGCCCACTAATGAGCAGGCTCCAACTTACTGGCATCACTGTTCTACACAATTTTCATGAAACAAAGTCAGTCAAGGCACTGTCTGGTACACTGATGGTCAGCAACAGGATATCCAAAAGTTCTCCAGTGCCACCTGGTCATGGGAATTTCAAAAATTTCATGGTATTTATCAAGCCATTTGTCGAGGATGAAGTTGGAGGCTCTTTGGGTTTCAATTTATTCAGGAACCATTAAATGTTGAGGAAGCTCATTTCAATGAAAGCTCTAGAGAACACTCACAGGCAAGACTTCCCAAAGTGTGGCCAAAAGGTCACATGAAGCCAGGCCCATTGAGGTCTACAATGTGAGGTCCATGTGTGTTTTGACTCTCAACTGTGGCTGCAAAGTCTTTCAGAATAAAATCATGTGATATCCTGGCTGAGATTCCCAGTGCTCTGGGGAAAGCCACCCTGCACCTAGATCTCAGGTTCCAAGGGCGACTCTCATGCATGGCCTAGTAAACACCAAACACAATTCATGAAAATACTTCTCTGAGGTCAGTTCCAGAATTCATTCTCTAAGAGGAATCACAACAGAGTTCAAGCCCAGGTGGACCCAGTCTTTTCTTCTAAGTGCCACACAAATTACCACAATTCCAAACAAAACGCTCCCACATAACCCTTTTCTTCTTCCATATAGACACTCATCATAACCTCTGGATGGAGGTTTCCATGAGGGGCGCAGGACAGGACAGTGTCCAAAATAACCTCCCTTGCCCCTCATTTGCCTAAAGTCAGTGTGGCCTGGAAATCCTGACTGTGAAACAGGAGTGATCAAATCGGCCTGCCGTTAATACAGCTTGGCTTCTCCAATTTGAGGCCTACTGACTGTAGGGTTTAGATTCTTCATGTAAATTGGGGTCATGAGAAAACCCAAGCACCTATGGGATAGCCTCTGCAGGGCTTTGAAGAACTCTTTTGAAACAAAGGATCCCTATTCTCACTTGATGGATGTCAGGAACCTTAGAGAGGAAGGCGAGAGTCTTCATAAACAATGACTGCTCTTTTGGCCATTTTGGTTTTTAATGCACCCATGGGATCTTTCTTTAGATCCATCAGGTGCTGAGAATCTAAGCTACAGCCTAACACAGGGCCAAGAGGCTGATTCAGACACATCCCTTTCCAAAGCAATTAAGCAAAGAGCCACAGGTGTTGCCCATTCATTTCCATTTGAAAACTGTTTTCTTCAGGCTTCACAAAGGGGTGGCCTGAGGCAAAGAACTTCCTGACATTCAGGGCAACAGAACAATAGGTAAGCAAAAGGCCCAAAGCAGGGTTTCTCCACTGAGATTTAATGGTCACACTAATATTTGATTTTTCAGAGATGCTCGCCATTCCTTTGAGCTATCCAGTACATGGTCATGGCACACAGCTTGGAAGTGGTACATACCTTAGACATAAAACCATGAGCCTATTCTGGAGAGGGGCAGAAGTCCAGAAGAAAACTGAAACTTAGGAAGATTGCAGGTGTTACCCATCGAAAAGGCAATCTGAAATCCATTCATAAATTGGACAGGATGAATGCTGGGAAGCATTCTACTAGACAGGACACATCCATTGATGCATTTTCTTTTCTAATATCTGCAACCACGGACACAGTGTGATAGACAGACATAGAAACACTCGCCTTGTCAAATGACTTACTAGAAACAGTTCATTCCACACCAAAAAAAGCGCCTTGCCTACCTATTCTCTGAACATGAGACAAAACCAGAAACCCACCCCCACACCCACAAAGGCACCTCCTTCCCCCAAGAAGTTCTGTGACTATCCGGACTGTCCTCTGACTGGTGAGCCATACTATATTCCCACGGAATGGCCTGATCTGTCTCAGATCTGGTCTCCTTGGCCAACTCTGTGCAGGTGTCAGGACCCAGAGGTGAGAAACTACCTGCTTTCTCAGGAATGACCCCTCTTTAGAGCTTTCCTGGCATTTGGCCATCCTCACATTAGTAGGTACCAAGAAAGACTGACACTGTCCTTGGTAAATCCAAACAAGTGAGACCACTGGGACTGGGACTGGGACTGGCTCTGGGTGCCTGGCTTCATGAATCCCAAGTTCAGAGATTTCCATCACCAAGGAAGTGAGGTGAGGTCACTTCCTTTAGGAACTGAATGAGGTCACTGCCTTGGCAACCACTTTGTCCTACCAGTGGCTTCCAAGTGTCACATGAGAAGGAGGCTGCCCCTACTTCCTGTGACACTTTCACAATTTAGAATGGTATACAACCATAGGCACCCAGAAACAGCTACCCACACAGGCCTGGTTTGGTCCATCTTCTCTAAATTAAGGTGTGAGAGGCTGATTCAGACAGAACCCTTCATCCTGAACAGGTTGTTTGCCATTGAACATGACTTTTGTTCTCTCAGGTTCTTCATAGCTGCCTACATCTTCTTCAGTCAACATTTCTGCATGGAACTTTGAGGTTCTCAGCAGGTGGAAGATCCCCTACTTTCCTGTATTGTAAGACCAACTCTGTCCCTCCTCTCTGTAAATTTACAATGAGGGAACAGTGTATGGTTAGGGTCAATAACATATTTGACTTGTGTTAGGAATCATTCTGCTGGATGAATAATGGTATTGGGAACCTGCAAAATTTATAAGAATATATATTTGAAATATAAGTATGAAAACATAAATCTAGTTACGATTTGAAGCCAGAAAGGGCATTGGGCCCTTCTTTGGGATATTTAGCTTTGAATTACATTCTGCATTTTAGTCTTAGATAAATCTATACACAATGGAATAAAACCTTGCACCTCAGATGCCTGAATGTCGAAGAGAACATCCAGTCAAAAATGGATAGTCGGTAGGATTTGGAAGATAGTAGGTTTAGGAAGAAGAGTGAGTCTTCGAGTTGGACCAATAGTTTTTTAGCAATAGGGTTTCGTTTAGAGAGTGAATGTAAATGTCAGCACATGTGAAGTGTCAGTCACAATGATGAACTGGGGAAAATATGTAGGAAAGCAGGTCTCAATAGAGACATTAGGAAATCAGACAAATTATAAAATGCGTGATAGGATTAGACATTTTCAACAGGGTTGAGGTTGAATATATAATCATAGGAAGAAACAAATATATAGTCCCCAACAATATTGACACTTGGGAGAATTAGGCATCCTGGACAAGGATATTTTTAGTAATATATACTCACTTTCAATTTAGGGTTTGGTACAATCATAAGTGTGACCTTTGCATTTTTGTCCAGAATATTACTGTGATAAAATGTATATGTAGATCAGGTGACATGAGTATTTCTTCCACCATTATGGGAAGCAATATTTTTAAAACCCATAAATTAGTATTGGGTATACAAATAGGTGTACCCTGTGTCAATGAATATAGAGATGATGCATGAATAGATCGTACTGTGAATAAATAATATAACTGGATCCAACTTTAGAAATTGGAATTAGAATAAATCGATATCTGAAAATATACAGGAAATCTTATATTGATATTGGTATACATACATTCATTACAACCAATTATAAGTCTAATGGTAATATTAGGGTTACGGTTTATCATGAAGAGGGTGTGTGAGTTTTCCTTCAAAAGCGATTATGGAAATCGAAAATAATGTGTTTGTTAAGAAGTCTCATGAAACGACCAGTCGAAAAACCTGGAGGACTACATGTGTTCGGAAGCAGGAAGTGATTGAAAGTGAAACAAATGTCTTTAATTTTGAAATTTTGGGTGAAAAATTTATCCATGGATGTGCATAAACTGAAGAAATAGTACTGTACCAGTTTTAAATAAAAATGAACGTCAAAATACACATCATGTCCCATAGGAATCTACTTGCATTGATGTTAAACTTGGTAAGTTACGGTAGAAATATTAGGATTTGTATGCACCTTTCACTGAAGTTTGTTTTCAGTACTAGGAAACAAATAAGTATTTCAGGTGGATGAATATTTCTGAGAATAATCTTGTGCAAAGTTGATTACAAATCCATATACATGAATATGAATGTATTTAGGGAGTGAATAATAAGACACATATTTCATATTGTGAAAAATCTGGAGAGTATATATATACAAAACACACACAGACATTATAAAGTGGCAATATATATGCCAATCGAAATTCATGGTGAAATATATATCATCCATAGATCCCGAAATATTAATTTTAATGAACATGGATTTATGAATAATGTTGTTCAACTAGGAAGGTCACCCATAGGTTGAATTTTAAGATCCAACAGCATTTAGCAGGAGTGATCTCTTCTCATAATTTGTATCTGCCAAGTCAGCCACCTCACAAGAATGTATATGTGATACCAGGTAGGATTCTATATGTGCATATAAAAATACATGTGCTGAATAGGCTACAGAGAAAGGGATACAGGAATTCACATATTCATTAACTTTAAAAACACATGGAGAACTATTTCAATTAAAAATTAACTAGATTTATAACACCTAACCTACATAATGCAAACGGCAAGTCCAACTATACACCATGCCTCTTCTGAACTGCTTGTATTTCTATTCCGTTTGAGTTATTTTTCTCCATCATATTAGGAATAGTAGTCAGAGTCTAGTAGGGTATAGTTTCGTGTCAGGGATTCAGTATTTTGAATGGAAAATTGGAAAATGAATCCAATGTGTATGCAAATATGTGCTACACAAAAATCTTCCCACTTTCATCCACAACAATGCCTTGACATTACCTTTGCCACAAGTAAGACACAATTAGAGGAGAAGAGTTAGAAAATACGTGAATACATATCTGGAATGGAATACGCTCAGGATTTCCCAACCTTGGAGGTGATAGAGCAGTTTCCATAAGTAAGGGACATGGTAAACACTCCACAAACATGGAGCTCTGCTGGCCTAAATACTTCTTGAGAAACTGCCTCTGAGGTTGGGCACTTGAAATATATGTTGTTGTCAGGAGCTTTAGCTTCCTTTATAGTGAGCCCATCAAAGCTGGGTCTGCATCTATGTGACCTGGAGGACATGGTTTCTTATTTTCCAATGAACCTGAGGCAGCAGTGCTGAATTCTCTCTTTGTAGGTAAACTGTGGCCACTGGGGGCTAAGTGTCACCCCGTGTGGACTGTGAAGCCATTTGGTCCTCTTCCACTTTCTGTTGTGGTTCTTGCTGCTACACTGGGACTTTGGTATTTGCTTCACGAAATACAACAATTTCAACTGGGACACAGTGCTGGAGAGAGTTCTGTCACTGTGGTGGGTCACGGTCTGCAGGAGAATGCACCAACCAGGCTTCTTTCCCACATAGCTTGCACCATTGACCATGTCAACCTGATTCTGAAAATTGCCCTGAAACCTCTCCATATATCAAAATGCCTTTACAAATAAGGGTCTGCTGGCTGCACCATGTCCTTCACAAGCCATTTGGTAGCCAATGGCCAAACCACATGGACCTACCACAGATGTTTTATCACACACCTGCACACCTGCCCACTGCTGCTCTAGGCCCACTACTCAGCAGGCTCCAACTTACTGGCATCTTTTTTCTACATTATTTTTATGAAACCCAGTCAATCAAGGCACCCTCTAGTATACTCATGATCAGCAACAGGACACCCAAAGATTCTCCAGTTCCACCTGGTCATGGGATTTTCAAAAATTTCATGGTATTTATCTAGCCATTTTTCAAGGATGAAGTTGGAGGCACTGTGGGTTTCAAGAACCACTAAATGTTGAGGAAGCTCATTTCAATGAAACTCTGGAGAACTCTCATAGGCAAGGCTTCCCAAAGAGTGGCCAAAAGGTCAAATATAGCCAGGCCCATTGAGGTATACGTTGTGAGTTCCATGTGTGTTTTGACTCTCAACTATGGCTACCAAGTCTTTAAGAATAAAATCATGGGATATCTTGGCTGATATTCCCAGTGCTCTGTGGAAAGCCACCCTGGGCCTTGATCTCAGTTTATAAGAGCGACTCTCATGCGTGGCCTCCTAAAATTTCAACACAATTCATGCAATACTTCTCTGAGGTCAGTTCCAGAACTCAGTCTCTAAGGGGATTCACACCAGACTTCAAGCCCAGGTGGACCCTGTCATCTCTTCCAGCCGTCACACAAATGACCACAATTAATACCAAAACAATCCCACATTGCCCTCCTCTTCTTCCATAAAGGCACTCATCATAACATCTGGCTGGAGGTTTCCATGAGGGGCACAGCCCAAGACAGTGTCCAAAATAAGCTCCCTTGGCCCTCATTTGCCTAAAGTCAGGGTGGCTTGGACACCCTTCTTGTGCACCAGGAGTGATCTGTAAGGGTAAAAGAAATTGAAATTAAAGTGTAAAAGTTAAAGTGTAAAAGACCGGGTGTTGTAAAGTTTTTAAGCAGCAAGGCTTGAGTTAAAATGTAAAGGACCAGGTATTGTTAAGTTCCTATGCTACACGCAAAACCTGAAATTCCTGTAGCTTGTAGGACAATTCCCGGACTACCCAGTAAATATTCCCCCTGACTGCCTGGTTTTTTAATAACCTAGGACCCTGTGAGGCCTGGCACATAGGCATTGCAGGGCCTAAACCAATCATTTTGAATGTGTACCCCGCTTTAGAACTGACCTATCACTCCAGCCTTACATGTTCCCACCAATAAATGAACTAATCATGTTTAGGAATTGTTGTTTGATTTTCCCGTGGTGTATGATGATTTCTTAAAGGAGACTGTAATATATGTAAAGTCCCGCCCTGCCCAAAAAGTGTACTTAAGCACTGCTCAACCCCTGCTCGGGGCTCTGGGATGCTCTCCCATCTTGAGTGAGCACGTAGCCCCAGCATGCTGGATTGGATCCTCAATAAACGGCTTTTACTGTTGCATGAGCCGCAGTTTCTTGATGGTCTCTTCCTCCAACATTCGCCGGAACCTTACATTTGGTGCATTGGCCGGGAATCACGCAGCGCAGGACAAGGAGACCTCAACGAACCTTTCTGGGGGTAAGTAAGGCGCCTCTTTCCTTCAAAAATGATTATGGAAATCGAAAATAATGTGTTTGGAAAGAATCTCATGAAAAGAACAGTCAAGAAACATGGAGGAATACATATGTTCTGAAGTAAGAAGTAATTGAAAGTGAACCAAATGCCTGCAGATTTGTGAACTTGTGGATGAAAAGTTATATCCTATGATATCCATCAACTGAAGAAATAGTAATGTACCACTGTTGAATAAAAATGAACTTCAAAATACACATCATGTCCCATAGGATTATACTTGCATTAATGTTAAACTGGGTCAGTTACCATGCAAATATTAGGATTTGTAAGCACAATTCACCGAAGTTTGTTTGCAGTACTGGAAAATAAATATGTATTTTATGTGGATGAATTTTTCTGAGAATAATCTTGTGCAAATTTGATTACAAATCCACATACATGAATATGAATGTATTTAGGGAGTGAATAATAAGACACATATATTTAATATTGTGAAAAATCTGGAGAGTATATATATATAAATATATATATATATATATATATATATATATATATATATATATATATATATATATTTATAAAGATAAAAACACAGACATTAAAATGTAGCAATATATATGCCAATCAAAATTCATCATGAAATATATATCATCCTCATATCCAAAAATATTCTTTTTACTGAGCATGGATTTATGTATAATGTTGTTCATCTAGGAAATTCACCAATTTGTTGAATTTTCAGTTTCATCAGTATTTAGGGGGAGTGATCTCTTTTCACAATTTGTATCATCCAAAAACAGTGAGCTCACAAGAATGTATGTGTGATACCAGGTAGGATTCTAAATATGCATAATAAAATACATGAGATGAATAGGCTACAGAGAAAAGGAGACAGAAATTTACATATGTGTTAAATTTAAAATCTCATGGAGAAGTACTACAATGAAAAGTTGACTAGATTTATAACACATACCATTGATAAAGCAGAAGGCAAGTCCTAGTATACACCATGCCACCTATGAATGGCCTGTATTTCTATTCTGTTAGGTTTCTTTTTCTCCATCATATTAGGATTAGTAGTCAGAGTCTAGTAGGGTATGGGTTAGTGTCAGGGATTCAGTATTTCAAATGGAAAATAGGGAAATGAATCTAATGTGTATGCGAATATTTGTTAGACAAAAATCTTCCTACTGTCATCCAAAAAAATGCCTTGATAGTTCCTTCACCACAAGTAATACACAATTAGTGGAGAAGAGTTTGAAATTCTGTGAATATATATCTGGAAAAGAACATGCTCAGGAGTTCACAAACTTGGAGGTGGTAGAGGAATTTCCAAAAGTAAGGTAAAGGGTAAACACTTCACAAACATGGAGCTCTGGTGGCCTAATTAATTTCTGAGAAACTGCCTCTGAGTTTGGGCCCTTGAAATGTTTGTTGTTGTCAGGAGCTTTCGCTTCCTTTGTAGTGAGACCATCAAAGCTGCGTCAGCATCTATGTGACCTGGATGACATGGTTCCTTATTTGCAATAGAACATGAGGCAGCAGTTCTGAATTCTCTCTTTGTAGGTAAACTGAGGCCACTGGGGTCTAAGTGTCTAACCATGTGGTCTGTGAAGCCATTTGGTCATACTTCACTTTTCGTGGTGTTTCTTACTGCTGCACTGGGAGTTTGGTATTGGCTTCACAAAATACAAAAAGAAAAACTGGGACACAGTGCTATAGAGAGTACTCTCACGTGTAGTGGGTGAGGGTCTGCAGGAGAATGCACCAACCAGGCTTCTATCCCCAAAAGCTTGCACCCATGTCCATATCAACCTGATTCTGAATATTGCCCTGAAACCTCTCCATATAATAAGGTCCCTTAACTTGTATGGTTCTGCTGGCTGCACCATGTCAGTCACAAGGCATTTGGAAGCCAATGGCAGATCCACATGGCCCCACGACAGATGTTTTATCATACACCTGCCCACCACTGCTCTAGGCCAACTAGTTAGCAGGCCTCAACATTCTGGCATCTCTGTTCTCACCGTTTTCATGAAACCCAGTCAGTCAATGCAATGTCTGGTACACTCGTGATCAGCAATAGACATCCAAAGGTTCTCCAGTGCCACCTGTTCATAAGAATTTTAAAAATTTCATGGTATTTATCTAGCCAATTTTCAAAGATAAATTTGGAGGCACTGTGGCATTCAATTCATTCGGGAACCATGAAATGGTGAGGAAGCTCATTTCAATTAAAGCTCGGGAGAACTCTCAGAGGCAAGGCTTCCCAAAGAGTGGCCAAAAGGTCACATTAAGCCAGGCCCATTGAGGTCTACAATTGAGGGCCATGTTTGTTTTGACTCTCAACTATGGCTTCCAAGTCTTTCTGAATAAAGTCATGTGATATCCTGGCTGAGATTCCCAGTGCTCTTTGAAAGCTATCCTGGGCCTAGATCTCAGTCTCCAAGGGCAACTCTCATGCGTGGCCTCCTAAAATCCCAACACAATTCATGCCAATACTTCTCTGAGATCTGTTCCAGAACTCAGTCTCTAAGGGGAATCACTCCAGAGTTCAAGCACAGGTGGACCCAGTCATCTCTTCCAACCACCACACAAATGACCACAATTAAACCAAAACACTCCCACATGGCCCTCATCTTCTTTAATTTAGAGACTCATCATAACCTCTGGCTGAAGGTTTCCATGAAGGGCGCAGCTTAAGACAGTGTCCAATATAAGCTCACATGCCCCTCATTTGCCTAAAGTCAGGGTGGCATGGAAACTCTTCCTGTGAAGCAGGAGTGATCAAATAGGCCTGCCAATAATACTGCTCTACTTCTCCAATTTGAGGCCTATTCTCTGTGGGGTATAGATTCTTTATGTGAATTGGGGTCATGAGAAAACTCAAGCAACTATGGGCTACCCTCTGCAGGGCTTTGAAGAATCCATTTGAGTGAGTCGAGGAGTTGGACCAAATGTTCTTTAGATATAGAGTTTTGATTAGAGAGTGAGTGTAAATGTCAGCATATGTGAACAGTCAGTCACAGTGATAAACTGGGGAAAATGTGTAGGAAAGCAGATATCAATAGAGACATTAGGAAATAAGGCAAAGTACAAAGTGAGTGATAGGATAAGACATTTTTAACAGGGTTCAGTTTCAATATATAATCTTAGGAAGAAACAAATATGTAGTCACCAATAGGAATGATATTTGAGATCATTAGTTAATCAGGGCATGGATGTTGTTAGTAATACATGCTCACTTTCAATATAGGCTTTGATACAATCATAAGTGTGACCCTTGCATTTTGTTTCAGGAATATTACTGTGATGAAATGTATATGTATATCAGGTGACTACAGTATTTCTTCCACCATTTCTGAAAGCAATATTTTAAAGACTTAAAAATTAGTATTGGGGATACAAACAGGTATACCATCGGTCTACGAATATAGAGATGATGCCTTAATAGACCATACTGTGAATAAATAATATAACTGGTTCAAACGTTAAATAATGGATTGAATTGATATCTGAAAATATATAGGAAATCTTATATTGATATACATACATTCATTCCAACCAATTATACATCTAATGGTAATATTAGCGTTATGGTTTATCATGAAGAGTGTGTGAGTTTGGCTTCAAAAGTGATTATGGAAATCAATAATACTGTGTTTGGAAAGAATCTCATGAATAGAACAGTCAAAAAACATGGAGGAATACATGTGTTCTGAAGTAGGAAGTGATTGAAAGTGAACCAAATGCCTATAAATTTGTGAAATTGTGGATGAAAGGATATATCCTATAATGTCCATAAACTGCAGAAATAGTAATGTACCAGTGTCTGAATAAAAATGAACTTCAAAATACACATCATGGTCCCATAGGTGTCTACTTACATTGATGTGAAACTGGTTCAGTCACTGTAGAAATATTACGAATTGTATACACCATTCACTTAATTTACTTTTCAGTACTAGGAAAAAATATGTATTTAAGGTGGATGAATATTTCTAAGAATAATTTTGTGAAAAGTTGATTATAAATCTACATACACACACATGAGTTTACTTAGGGAGTGTATAATAAGACACATATATTTCATATTTTGAAAATCTTAAGAGTAGATATCTATATCTATATAGATAGATAGATAAATAGATAGATACACACATACACAGACATTAAAATGTAGCAATATATATGCCATTCGAAATTCATCATGAAATATATATCATCCACGTATCCAAAAATATTCATTTTACTGAACATTTATTTATACATAATATTGTTCATCTAGGAAATTCACCCATAGGTGGAAATTCCAGTTCCATCTGTATTTAGAGGGAGCGATCTCTTCTCACAATTTGTATCTTCCAAAATAAGCGATCTCACAAGAATGTACATGTGATACCAGGTAGAATTCTAAAAATGCATTAAAAAATACATTTGATGAATAGGCTACAGAGAAAGGGAGACAGAAATTTACATATGTGTTAACTTTAAAAACTCATGGAGAAGTATTACAATGAAAAGTTGACTAGATTTATAACACATACCATTGATAAAGCAGAAGGCAAGTCCAAGTATACACCATGCCTCCTATGAAAGGCCTGTATTTCTATTCTGTTAGGTTTCTTTTTCTCCATCATATTAGGTTTAGTAGTCAGAGTCTAGTAGGGTATGGGTTAGTGTCAGGGATTCAGTATTTCAAATGGAAAATAGGAAAATGAATCTAATATGTATGCAAATATGTGCTACACAAAAATCTTCCCACTCTCAGCCAGAACAATGCTTTGACATTACCTTCGCCCCAAATAAGACACAATTAGTGGAGAAGAGTTAGAAAATCTGTGAATATATATGTGTAAAGGAAAATGCTCAGAACTTCACAAACTTGTAGGAGGTAGAACAGTTTACAAAAAGGGAGAGGGTAAACACTTCACAAACATGGAGCTCTGCTGGCCTAATGACTTTTTGAGAAACTGCATCTGAGGTTGGGCAGTTGAAATATGTTTTTGTCAGGAGCTTTTGCTTCCTTTGTAGTGAGACCATCAATGCTGGGTCTCCATCTATGTGACCTGGATGACATGGTTCCTTATTTTCTAGTGGACATGAGGCAGCAGTGCTGAATTCTCTATTTGTAGGGAAACTTTGGCCACTGGGGTCTAAGTATCTAACCATGTTGTCTGTAAAGCCATTTGTTCATGCTCCACTTTCGTGGTGTTTCTTACTGCTGCACTGTGAGTTTTGTATTGGCTTCACGAAATACAAGGAGCTCCACTGGGACACAGTGCTGGAGGATGTACTCTCATATGTGGTGGGTGAGGGTCTGCAGTAAAATGCACCAATGAGGCTTAAATCCCACATAGCTTTTCAACTCGACAATAGCCCCCTTATTCTGATCATTGGCAGGAATCCTCTCCATATAACAAGATGCCTTTACATAGAAGGGTCTGCTGGATGTACCATGTCAGTGACAAGTCATTTCTAAGCCAATGCCAGATCCACGTGGACCCACAACTGACGTTTTTTCACACACCTACACTCCACTGCTTTATGCCCACTAGTCTGCAGCCTCCAACTTACTGGCATCTATGTTCTACAGCATTTTCATGAAACACAGTCAATTAAGGCACTGTCTGGTACAATCATGATTAGCAACAGGACATCCAAATGTTCTCCAGTGCCACCTGGTCATGGTAATTTCAAAAAATTCATGGTATATATCTAGATATTTTTCAATAATGAAGTTGGAGGCACTGTGGGATTCAATTTATACAGGAACCAATAAATGGTTAGGAATCTCATTTCAATGAAAGCTCTGGTGAACTCTCACAGGCAAGGCTTCCCAAAGAGTGGGCAAAAGGTCTCATGAAGCCAGGCCCATTGAGGTCTACAATGTGAGTTGCATGTGTGTTTTGACTCTCAACTATGGCTGGAATCTTTCAGAATAAAATCTTGTGATATCCTGGCTTAGATTCCCAGTGCTCTGTGTAAAGTCACCCTGGGCCAAGATCTCAGATTCCAATGGTGAATCTCATGTGTGGCCTCCTGAAATCCCAACACAATTCATGGCAATACTTCTCTGAGGTCAGTTACACAACTCAGTCTCTAAGGGGAATCACAACAGAGTTCAAGCCCAGGTGGACCCAGGCATCTCTTCCAATTGCTACACAAATGATGACAATTAAAACCAAAACACTCTCACACGGCCCTCTTCATCTTTTATATAGACACTAATCATAACCTCTAGCTGGAGGTTTCCATGAGGGGCACAGCCCAAGACAGTGTCACAAATAAACTCTCTTGCCCCTCATTTGCCTAAAGTCAGGGTGGCCTGGACAACGTTAGTGTGAAACAGAAGTGATCAAATAGGCCTGCCGTTAATACTACTCCACTTCTCAAATTTGAGGCATACTGACTGTGGGGTATAGATTTTTAGTGTGAATTGGAGTTATAAGAAAACCCAAGCACCTATTGTCTCCCCTCTGCAGCCCTTTGAAGAACTTATTTGACACAAATGATCCCTATTCTCACTTGATGGAGGTCAGGAATCTTACAGAGGAAGGTGAGAGGCATCATCCACAATCACTGATCTTTTTTCCATTTAGGTTTTGGATGCCCACATGGGATCTTTCTTTAGATTCATCAGGTGCTGAAAATCTAAACCACAGGCTCACACAGGGCCAACAGGCTGATTCAGACACATCCATTTCCAAAGGTATGAAGCAAAGAGCCACAGGTGATGCCCATTCATTTCCATTTTAAAACTATTTTCTTCAGGCTTCACAAAGGGGTGGCCTGAGGCAAAGACCTTTCTGACATTCAGAGCAAGAGAACAATAGGTAATCAAAAGGCCCCAAGCAGGGTTTCTCCACGGAGACTTTCCTGGTTACTCTGATATATGAGTTTTCTGAGATGCTCGCCATTCCCTTCAGCTATCCAGTACATGGCCATGTCACAGAGCTTGGAGGTGGTACATATCTTGTACAAAAATACATGATACTAATCTTGAGAGTGGCCAGAATTCATGAAAAAATGGAAAATTAGGTAGATAGCCGGTGTTGCCCATGGATAAGGCAAGCCTCAGTCCATTCATTAATTGGAAAGGATGCATGCTGGGAAGCTTTCTACTAGACAGGACACAACCAATGAGCTATTTTTTTTCTAATATCTACAAAGAAAAATACAGTGGGATACACAGACATAGAAACAGTCTCCTTCTCAAATGACTTACTGGAAACAGTCCACTCCAAACCAAACAAACCTCCTTTTTTACCTATTCTCAGAACATGAGAAAAAACCACAAACACAAACCAACACCCACAAATGCAACTTTTTCCCACAAGTAGGTCTGTCACTATCTGGAGTGTCCTCTGACTGGTAGGCCATATGATGTTCCCCAGAAATGGCCTTTCTGTCTCACATCTGGTCTCCTTGGTCAACTCTGTGAAGTTGTCAGGAGGCAGTGGTGAGCCAATTCCTGTCCTCTCAGGAAAGACCCCTCTTCAGAGCTTTCTTGGTATTTGGCAACCCTTACATCAGTAGGTACCAAGAAAGACTGACTCTGTCCTTAGTGAATCCAAACAAGTGAGCCCACTGCAACTGGGACTGGGACTGGCTCTGGGTGCCTGGCTTCCTGGATCACAAAATTCAGAGAGTTCCATCACCAAGGAAATGAGGTGAGGTCACTACCTTCAGGAAATAAATGAGGTCCCTGTCTTGGCCACCACTTTGTCCTAACAGTTGCGTCCTAGTGTCTCCTGACATGGAGGCTGCCCTACTTCCTGTGATACATTCACATGTTAGAATGGTATAGAAACCATAGTCACCTGGGAATAGCTCTCCACACAGGCCTGCTTTGGTCCATCTTCCCTGCATTAAAAATAGAGAGGATGACTCAGACACATCCTTTCATCCTGACCATGTTGTTTGCCATGGAATATGACTTTTGTTCTCTCAGGTCTTTCATAGCTGCCAACATCTTCTCCAGGGATTATTTCTGCATGGATTTTGAGGTACTCAGCAGGTGGAAGATCTCCTAACTTCCTGTATTGTAATATCAACTTTATCCCTCCTCTTCTGTAAAGTGAGATTGAGGGAACATTGTATGGTTAGGGTTAATAGCATGTTCCATTTGGCTTAGGAATCATTCTGCTGGATGAATAATGGTATTGGGAACCAGCGATATTTATAAGAATATAGAGGTAAAATATAAGTATGAAAACAGAAATCTAGGTAATATTTTAAGCCCAGAAGGATTTGGGCCCTTGATTGGGATCCTTAGCTTGAGTAATGTTTTGCACCGAGGTCTCAGTTAAATCGATATACAATGGCATAAGACCCTGTACCTCAGATGATTGAATGTAGAAGAGAACATCCAGTGAAAAAGGGATAGTGTGTAGGATTAGAAAGATAGTCAGTAGGTTTAAAAGGAAGAGTGAGTCTAGGATTTGGACCAAAAGTTCTTTAGCAATAGGTTTCGGTTAGAGAGTGAATATTAATGGCACCATATGTGAAAAGTCGGGCACAATGATGAACTGGGAAAAAATATGTAGGAAAGCAGACATCAATAGAGACATTAGGAAATCAGGCAAAGTATAACGTGAGTGATAGGATTAGACATTTTCAACAGGGTTGAGGTTGAATACATAATCTTAAAAAGAAACAAAAATGTAGTCACCAATTGGATTGACATTTGAGAGCATTAGGCAAACTGGGCATGGATGTTTTTAGTAATCCATGTTCACATTCCATTGAGGCTTTATTGCAATCATAACGGTGACCTTTGCATTTTGTGTCCAGAATATTACTGTGATAATATGTATATGTAGATCAGGTGACATGAGTATTTCTTCCACCTTTTCTGGGAGAAATATTTTGAAAACATATGAATTAGTACTGGGGATACTAATAGGTTTACCCTGTGTTGATGAATATAGAGATGATGCATTAATAGACCATACTGTGAAAAAATTATATGACTGGTTCCAAATTTAAATAATGGATTGTTTTAATATCTGAAAATATAGAGGAAATCATATATTGATATATGTACATTAATTCCAACCAGTTATATATCTAATGGTATTATTAGGGTTACCGTTTATCATGAATAGTGTGTGAGTTTTGCTTCAAAAATGATTATTCAATCGAAAATAACGTGTTTACAAAGAAGTCCAGTGAAAAGACCCGTCAAGAAACATGAAGGAATATATGTGTTCCGAAGGAGGAAGTGATTGAAAGTGAACCAAATATTTATAAATTTGTGAACTTGTGAATGAAAGGATATATTTTATGATGTCCATAAACTGAATAAATAATAACGTACCAAGTTTGAATAAAAATGAACTTTAACAAACACATCATATCAAATAGGAATGTATTTGCATTGATGTTAAACTTGGTCAGTTACTCTAGAAATATTAGGTTTTGTAAGAACCCTTCCCTGAAGTTAGTTTTCAGTACTAGGAAACAAATATGTATGTCAGTGGATGTATATTTCTGAGAATAAACTTGTTAAAAGTTAATTATAAATCCACATATATGAATATGAATGAATTCAGGTGGTGTATAAGAAGACATATATTTCATATTTTGGAAAATCTGGAGACTATATATATATATATATATATATATATATATATATATATATATAGACACCAAACACACACACATTATAATGTCACAATATATATGTCAATCGAAATTCATCATGAAAAATAACTCATCCGCATATCCCAAAATATTCATTTTACTGAACATGGATGTATGTAGAATGTTGTTCATCTAGGAAGCTCACCCATGGGTTGAATTTTCTGTACCAACAGCATTTAGGAGGAGTGATCTCTTCTCACAAATAGTATCTGCCAAGTCAGCCACCTCACAAGAATGTACGTGTGAAACCAGGTAGGATTCTATTTGTGCATATAAAAATACATGTGCTTAATAGGCTACAGAGAAAGGGAGACAGGAATTCATATATTTCTTAACTTTAAAAACACATGGAATAGTGTGTAGTGTCCCTCTTTATCCCTTTTGATTAACTTTGGCTTAAAAAAAAGAATTTTATTGAGAATTTTTGTATATATGTTTGTCAGGAATATTGCTCTGAAGTTTTCTTTCCTTGATGTGTCTTTGTCTGATTTTGGTATGTGAGTGATACTATCCTCATGAAATGAGTTTGGAGGAGTTCCATGCTTTTCTATTTTATGGAATAATTTGAGGAGTATTGTGATGAATGCTACTTTGAAGGTCTTGTAGAACTTGACTGAGAATCTGTCTGTTCCTGGGCTTTGCTTGATTGGTAGGCTGTTGACAGCAACTTCTATTTCATTGCTTGAAATTGATTTGTTTAAATTGTTCATGTCCTACTAATTCAGTTTGGGTATATCTCTAAAATTTTATTGATGTCATCATGGTATTTTAATTTATTAGAGTATAAATTTTCAAATTAGTTTTTAATTATTCTCTGTATTTTAGTTGTGTACTCTGTAAAAGTTCTTTTACGATCCTTAATTTTAGTAATTTGAGGTTTTTTTTCTTCATTAGCTTGGTTAAGGATGTGTCAATTTTATTTAGTTTTCGAAGATTAAATTTTGTTTTGTGTCAAAAAAAATAACATATGGAAAAGTATTTCAGCAAATTGAATAGATTTATAACTCCTACCTTATATCATGCAAAAGGCAAGTCCAACTATACACCATGTCCCTTCTGAAATGCTTGTATTTCTATTCTGTTTGGGATATTTTTCTCCATTATATTAGTATTAGTAGTCAGAGTCTAGTAGGGTATATGAATGTTTCTGAGAATAATCTTGAGAAAAGATGATTATAAATACACATTCATGAATATGAAAAATTTAGGAAGTGCAAAATAAGACAAAAATATCCCATATTTTCAAAAATTTGGAGAGTATATCTATATCTATCTATATCTATATCTATATCTATATCTATAAACACACACACACACACACACACACACAACACTCACAGACATTAAGAAGTACCAATATAAATGCCAATAGAAATTCATCAGTAAATATATATCATCCACAGATGCAAAAATATTTATTTTACTGAACATGAGTTTATGTATAATGTTGTTCTACTAGGACGCTCTCCTATAGGTTGAATTTTCATTTAAAACAGTTTTAGGAGGAGTGAACTCTTCTCACAATTTGTATCTGCCAAGACAGCCACCTCACAAAAATGTACGTGTGATACCTGGTAGGATTCTATATATGCATATAAATATACATGTGTGAATAGGCTACAGAAAAGGGAAACAAGAATTCACATATTTGTTAAATTTAAAAACACATGGAGAATATTTCCATTAAAATTTGACTAGATTTATAACACCTACCTTATATAATGCAAATGTCAAGTCCAACTATACAACATGTCTCCTCTGAAGTGCTTGTATTTCTATTGTGTTGGGTTAATTTTTCCCATTATAATAGGATGAATAGTCTGAGTCTACTAGGTATGGGTTAGTTTCAGGGATTCAGTATTTGAATGGAAAATTGGAAAATGAATCCAATGTGTATGTAAATATATGCTGCACAAATATCCTCCCGCTCTCATCCAGAACAATGCCTTGATATTACCTTCACCCCAAGTAAGACGCAATTAGAGGAGAAGAGTTACAAAATCAGTGAATACATATGTGTAATGGAAAATGCTCAGGAGTTCACAACCTTTGAGGTGGTAGAGGAGTTTCCAAAATTAAGGGACAGGGTAAACACTCCACAAACATGGAGCTCTGCTGGCCTAAAAACTTTTTGAGAAACTGCGTCTGAGCTTCCGCAATTGAAATATATGTTGTTTTCAGATGATTTGGCTTCCTTTGTAGTGAGACCATCAAAGCTGGGTCTGCATCTATGTGACCTGGAGGACATGTTTTCTTATTTTCCAATGAACAAGATGAAGCAGTGCTGAATCCTCTCTTTGTAGGTAATCTGAGGCCACTGGGGACTAAGTGTCTCCCCGTGTGGACTGTGAAGCCATTAGGTCCTCCACCAATTTTTGTGGTGTTTTTCCTGCTGCATTGTGAGTTTGGTATTTGTTTCACGAAATACTAGGAGCTAAACTGAGACACAATGCTGGAGGGAGTTGTGTCACGAGTGGTGGGTCAGGGTCTGCAAGAGAATGCACAAACAAGGCTTCTATCTCTCACAGCTTGCCCCATTGCCCCCTTGTCCATATCAACCTGATTCTTAATTTTCCTCTGAAAACTCTCCATATAACAAGATGCCTTTACATATAAGGGTCTGCTGGCTGCACCATGTCAGTTACAAGCCATTTGGAATCCAATGGTAGATCCACATGGCCCTACCACGGATGTTTTATCAAACACCTCCCCACCACTGCTCTAGACCCACTACTCAACAGGCTCCAACTTACTGGCATCTCTGTTCTACATCATTTTCATGAAACTCAGTAAATCAAGGCATTGTCTGGTATACTCATGAACAGTAACAGGACATCCAATATTTCTCCAGTGCCACCTGGTCATAGGAATTTTAAAAATTTCATGGTATTTATCTATCCATTTCTCGAGCATGAAGTTGAAGGCACTGTGGATTTCAATTCATGCAGCAAACATTAAATGTTGAGGAAGCTCATTTCAATGAATTCTCTGGAGAACTCTCACAGGCAAGGCTTCCCAAAGAGTGGACAAAAGGTCACATTAGGCCAGGCCCATTGAGGTCTACAATGTGAGGTCCATGTGTGTTTTGACTCTCAACTATGGCTGCCATTTCTTTAACAATAAAATCATGTGATATCCTTGCTGAGTTTCCCAGGCCTCTGTGGAAATCCACCCGGGACCTAGGTCTCAGTTTCCAAGAGCGACTTTCATGCTGGGCCTATTAAAATCCAAACAAAATTCATGACAATGTTTCTCTGAGTTCAGTTCCAAAACCCAGTCTCTAAGGGGTATCACACCAGAGTTCAAGCCTACGTGTACCCAGTCATTTTTTCCAATGCCACACAAATGACCAAAATTAAAACCAAAACACTCCCACATGGCCCTCATCTTATTCCATATAGGGAATCATCTTAACCTCTGGTTGGAGGTTTCCATGAGGGGCGCAGCCCAAGACAGTGTCCAAAATCAGCTCGTTTGCCCTTCATTTGCCTAACGTCAGGGTAGCCTGGACACAGTTTCTGTGAACCAGGAGTGAACAAATAAGCCTGCCGTTAATACTTCTGTGTTCCTCCAATTTGAGGCCTACTGATTTTAGATATCGATTCTTTAGGTGATTTAGAGTCATGCAAAAACACAAGCACCTCTGCAGGGCTTTGAAGAACTCATTTGACCCAAAGAATCCCTATTCTCATTTGATGGAGTGCAGGAACCTAACAGAGGAAGGCAAGAGACTTCATCCACAATGAATGATATTTTCTGCCATTTTGGTTTTGGAAGCTCACATGGGATCATTCTTAAGATCCATCAGGTGCTGAGAATCTAAGTCACAGCCACACACAGGTCCAAGAGGCTGATAAAGACACATCCCTTTCGAAAGCAATTAAGCAAGAGCCACAGGTGAGGCCCATTCATTTCCATTTGAAAACTGTTTTCTTCAGGCTTCACAAAGGGGTGGCCTGAGCAAAGACCTTCCTGACATTCAGTGCAACACAACAATAAGTAAGCAAAAGGCCCAGAGCAGGGTTTCTGCACTGAGACTATCCTGGTCACACTGATATCTGAGTTTTCTGATATGCTCGCCTTTCTCTTCAGCTATCCAGTACATGGTCATGTCACAGAGCTTGGAGGTGGTACATATTTAGGACACAAATCCATGAGCCTATTCTGGAGAGTGGCCAGAATTCAGGAAGAAAACAACAACTTAGAAAGATAGCAGGTGTTGCACATCGATAAGACAAGCTGCAGTCCATTCATATATTGGGCAGGATGAATTATGGGAAGATTTATACTAGACAGGACACATCCATTAACGCATTCTCTTTTCTAATGTGTACAACAACGGACACAGTGGGATACACAGAAACAGAAACACTCGCCGTGTCAAATGACTTACTAGAAACTGTCTAGTCCAATCCAAACAAACCGCCTTTCCTATCTATTCTCAGAACATGAGACAAAACAACAAACCCACACCCACTCCCACAAAGGCACCTCCTTCCCCCAAGTAGGTCTGTGACTATCCGGAGTGTCATCTGACCAGTGGGCCATACAATGTTCCCCTGAAATGGCCTGTCTTCTCTCAGATTGTGTTTCCTTGACCAACTCTGTGAAGATGTCAGGAAAAAGTGGTTAGCCACTACCTGTTTTCTCAGAAATGGTCCACCTTCAGAGCTCTCCTGACATTTGGCCATTCTCACATCATTAGGTACCAAGAAAATTGACTCTGTCCTTGGGAAATCCAAACAAGTGAGCCCACTGGGACTGGGACTGGGACTGCATCTGGGTGCCTGGCTTCTTGGATACCAAGTTCAGAGAGTTCCATCACCAAGGAAATGAGGTATGTCACATTCTTTGGAACTGAATGAGGTCACTGCCTTGGCAACCACTTTGTCCTAACAGTTGCTTCCAAGGGTAACATAAGTTGGAGGTTGCCCCTACTTCCTGTGACACTTTCATAAGGTAGAATGTATATCAACCATTGGCACCCGGGAACAACTCTCCACTAAGGCCTGGTTTGGTCCCTCTTCTCTACAATAAGAAGAGAGATGCAGATTCAGAAACATCCCTTCATTCTGACCAGGTTGTTTGCCATGGAAGATGACTTTTGCTCTCTCAGTTGCTTCATACCTGTGTACAACTTCTCCAGGTATCATTTTTGCATGGACATTTGAGGTTCTCATTAGGTGGAAGGTCCCCAACTTTCCTGTATTGTAAGAACCACTCTGTCCCTGCTCTTCTGTAAAATGATTGAGGGAACAGTGTATACTTGGGGTTAAAAACAGGTTTGATTTGGGTTACGAACGATTCTGTGCGATGAATAATGGTATTGGTAACCTGCAATATTTACAAGAATATAGAGGTGATATATAAGTATGAAAAGAGAAATCTAGGTATGATTTGAAGCCCAGAAGGGTTTTGCCCTTGATTGGGATACTTAGCTTTGAATTATGTTCTGCAAAGATGTCTCAGATAATTCGATATACAATGGCATTGGACTTTGTACATTGGATGATTTAATTTAGAAGAGAACATCCAGTCAAAAAGGGATATTCAGTATGATTAGGAAGATAGTCGGTAGGTTTAGGAAGAAGAATGAGTATAGGATTTGGACCAAAAGTTCTTTAGCAATACACTTTTGGTTATAGAGTGAATGTAAATGTCAGCTCATATGAAGAGTCAGTCACTATGTTGAACTGGGGAAAATATGTAGAAAAGCAGATATCAATAGAAACATTACGAAATCAGGCAAATTATAAAGTGAGTGATAGAATTGGACATTTTCAACAGGGTTGAGTTTGAATATATAAATTAGGAAAAAACAAAAATGTAGTCACCAATAGGATTGACAATTGACAGCATTAGGCAACCTGGACACGGATGTTTTTAGAAATCCATGTTCACCTTCCATTTAGGATTTGGTACAATCATAAGTGTGACCTTTCCATTTTTGTCCAGAATATTACTGTGATAATGAGGTGACATGAGTATTTCTTTCACCATTTCTGGGAGCAATATATTGAAGGTGTAAAATAAGAATCGGGGTACAAAGAGGTGTACCCTGTTTCTATGAACATAGAGAAAAAGCATGAATAGA